>NC_139807.1:317584-380084 GCF_963457635.1 Microchirus variegatus | reverse complement strand
TACGAGTTTATGAAGAATTTGGACGCAGCACGAACGTAGAATGTTTACGTATCCCATACAATGGGTATCTCAACCTCAACGGTTGCGTGCGTTCACGTAAAAAAAAATAAAAGTACGTACGACCTCTGCTTACATCTTTAGCGTGAATTTGAATTCAACGGAAGGCAACGACAAAAAAATAAGAATCCAGAACGAGCTTTAACAACGTTACGTTACCAGCGGATAAATGAACGTGACTCCACGATGAGTCGATTTACATATGAGAGGTAAACTCACACTTTTATTCACCGTTGACGACATTTAAAACACACACACACACACACACACACACCTGTCGTTAACTGTCGACTCGCCGCGTACGTACGCGCTTCTTCTTCTTCACGTCACTGCGGCAACGGCGCGGTATTCCTGACAGAAAACGCAACAAAAACGCTTAAAACACACACACACCGACACACACAAACACACACACACACACACACACACAGGTGAACACATGAGATAAAGTCTCTCACCTTTCGTCTGCTGTGATCATAACAACCGTGTGATCGCGTCTAACTTTGGTCTCGTTGTTGCCTCTCTCCTCGTCTCTGTTGACTTTAGTGTGTCTGTGTGTGTGTGCGCGCGCGTGCGCGCGTATATGTGTGTGTGTGTGTGTGTGTTGAGTGCAGGACTGAGTCAAACACCGGAAGATAAGGAAAGTTTGCAGCTAACAGGCAGAAGAGAAGGATCTTCTCTCTCCACTGTTTCCATGACAGGTGCGTAATTCCTCTCTGCTCTATTTACCACAGGAGAGAAACATGTGCAACATTAGACCAACGAAACAGTCCAAGAACCATCAAACCATGGTTCTTCTGAGCAGCGGGAAAACTTGACTATAGATACACACATACATATATATATATATGTGTGTGTATATATATATATATGTGTGTATGTATAATGTATATGTGTGTATATATATATATACATATGTAACGGTGTAATAATGTCTTGTCTTTATTGTAAATTCCTGTCAAACTTGGGACCACAACCAATGTCATTTTATTTTGAAAATCTACAGCGGAAGGCTGTGCCGCACTTAGTGCTGCGCATCTTGTTTGGTGCTCAGAAGTCGAATGATGCGCTGTAGGTAAGTTGTCGTTCTGTTCGCTCGGACATAAAACTCCGTTGTACGTGTAATTTATGCTTCACCTGACATATAAAATCAATCGGCATTTACTGTATGAGATGCTTGTCTAATGAAACGCTGCTAAAACCTGTGGTTTTATTGCTTTGTGACTAATTATTGTAAGAATGTGCAAAGAGTGTGTAGGTTAGCTACCGACACGTGCGAACAGTGTTTAAGCTAGCTATGAACAGTACAGAGTGTGCGTAATTTGAGTATACTAACACGGAACTCCTCTTTTTTTTATAGTTCGAGCGACAGTAAACGTCATGTGTATTAACAGCAGACTGGTTGTGTGTTTGTCCCATGTTGCAGGTATGTTATTTGCACTTTTGAGTGTGTAATGTTGTTGTGTGTGTGTTTTAATATGTAAATGCAAAAAACGGAGCTTGGCAGGTGATTGATGTGTTGATGTGAGATTAGTGAACTGTAATTTGCAAATGATGCCACTATACGATCAGAAGTCGAATGATGCGCTGTAGTTCGAGCGACAGTAAACGTCATGTGTATTAACAGCAGACTGGTTGTGTGTTTGTCCCATGTTGCAGCAATAAACCAGTCCAGTGCTCCATCCAACTGCCTCCGTGAAATTTGTACCTAAAAGCAGCAGAGCCTAATGACAAAGGTCACACATATATAGATATATATGTATATATATATATATATATATATATATACATATATATATGTGTTTGGGGGTCACCTATACAATTTGTGTTGTGTTATTAAAAGTCAGACTTTTATTCATCAAAAGAGTTGCAAAATGAATAGAAAATATAGTCAAGACATTGACAAGATTAGAAATAATCATCAAAGAACCAGCAAAACAGTTTTCAACTGTGCTAACATCATTGCACAAGGGTTTTCCAGAGTTTTCTAATCATCAATAGTCTTCTAACACCATTATCAAACACAATGTACCATTAGAACAGTGTAAATGTGCCTCTATACACATATGTACATATTCCATTAAAAACCAGACGTTTGCAGCTAGAATAGTTGTTTACCACATTAACAATGTTTAGAGTGTGTTTATGATTCATTTTTATGCTTTTCCTTAAAAAATAAGGACATTTTTAAGTGACCCCAAACTTTTGAATGGTCGTATATATATAGACATATATATATTTACATATAATATATATATATATGTATATATACAGAATATAATATATATATATGTATGTATGTATATATGTATATATTACATACAGGGGTGTTTATGAATCTATAGATTTGACACAAAAATGGATATAATCTTCAAGTTTGCAGAGTGAGGCCAACACAAGACACATGACACAAGTGACAGTTGGCCACCAGGGGGCGACCTTATCAAGATAATATTGATATCTACCGATTACAGAATGTAAATAGTTTGGATCAGATCTGAGTAAATCCACACACGTGCAGTAACTCTGTCATATGAAGAAAAAGCAGAATGTTAATCCACCGACTGAGTCGACTGAAGGTTTTCTCTGCTCTTCACTGTAGATTATTGACGGAAGGACGAACACTAATTCAACCTGAAGACTTTCCCTTATTTGGCCCCAAGATCAGTCATCGCAGTCGCATCACATGACTTCACGTGCTCACGACTGTTCTCTTTGTATGAAAACATACTTATCGCTCCAGTTTTGTGTTATGTTCAATCATAAAGTGTCTATAGGTTAACAGAGAAAAGTGGGTCAATCAATTAAAAGACTCTGCTTTTATACGGTTTTCACCTTCTCTTTACAACAGTGACAGTTTAACAATGATCCTGAGTGTTCCTGTACCTGATGCAGCACGTTACGTCTTAATGTTTAATTCTAAACATTAACATAAAATGAAATGAGTTTATCAAATTAATGCCACACCAGAGAAAATGAGGGTCTACAATGGAGACGCTTAGTCGTTTACTGCATTAACAATGTATACAGTGTATTTCTGATTCATTTCATGTTATATTTATAGAAAAAATCATTTGCTTTTTCTTCAGAAATGAGGACATTTGTAATAGACTCCAAACTTTTGAACAGTAGTGCATTATATCACCTTTTTTTTTTTTTTTTTTAAAAAGCAAGAAAATTAGTAGAGAGAGATTTCACGAACTGACAAAATGACGAGAGAAAGTTTGTTTACAGTGTTTAAAAAAGTCCTCTCTGTATCTGTGTTCGTCTCCTCAGCTCACAGAGGCCTGCACTCCAAATCCAGCACAACGTGGTGAACGCGAGGTGCGTACGATTTGACGTGCTCTACGTGCTGGATGTTTGTCGTCCACGCTGCAGCGCTCACGTCCTTTAACAGAGAAGCGATGCGTTTTGCTGTGTCGTCAGCCCAGCTCTGCCACACCGCTCTGTCGGCTTTCTTCCCAGGAATCCTCCTCCGAGTGACATCACCACCACCACCATCATCATCATCATCATCTGTGTTCGCTAACGGTGACGTGACGTTCTGGTGAATGTGCAAAACGCCGCCAGTCGTTTTCTTCAGCAGGCGACAAGCGACAGACCAGCCGTCCTCAGAGCTCGGTATGAGACCCAGATTCACCCGGTCTGCCATGTCACTCAGCTGGAGCTGGGAAAACAAGATCAAGTCAGTACTGTTAACTCAATTTATTTTCTTTTTTATCATATATTTATTAAAAAAAAGTTATTTATTATTTATTTTATTTGTATTAA
Source organism: Microchirus variegatus (assembly GCF_963457635.1). Classification (NCBI taxonomy): domain Eukaryota; kingdom Metazoa; phylum Chordata; class Actinopteri; order Pleuronectiformes; family Soleidae; genus Microchirus; species Microchirus variegatus. The sequence continues at coordinate 376,256 of NC_139807.1, read as the reverse complement.
AATAATAAGTATTAATTAATTAAACATATAAATGTTTTTCTTTTAAGGAAAAGGTAATGACATAAGTTGATGGTAGTTCTTAAGAAAAAAATGTATACATATATTAATTATTACTTTTATTTTTATTTAATATATATATACACACACATATATATATACCTAAAATGTTTTAATAAAAAGTAATGACATAAGATGATGGTAATTCTTGGTAAAAAATATTTTTTTATATATATTAATTATTTATTGTATTTATATATATAATTTAAAATAATAATAATAATAATTAATATATGTACACATACACACATTTCCAAGTATTCAACAAGTTGATGGAGGTTCTTCGTAAAAAAAAAAAGTTTATATATATATATATTCATTATATATATATATATATATATATATATATATATATATATATATATATACACACACACACACACACAAATATAAATAAAAAGTTTTCAGTTTTAATGATTTCTTTGTTATGTGGAGCAAAGAATCGTTTCAGCTCTAAAAGGATCACTCTGGATGAGTCAAAAATTAATTTCAGGTGCTAATCTCAACCACTAGAGGGAACAAGTGAGCACGTTTGTCCATGTATTGCAGTGTAGAGATCAGCTGCTGGAAGGAAGTCACAACTCATCTTGTTGAATGTAAACAACACATGTAGCAAAGCAAGTTTACAGCACATAGCACGAGTATGAGAATGCATTACTTGTCGGTTGTCTCCTCTGTGCACCGTGCAGCGGTCAGACACTGCGTTTGCCTCCAGGTTCTTCTGTAAGGCCTCGACAGCGGCAGGGTTCCACTCGCAGGCGTGAACGTGGCCGGCCCTCGCATGCACCAGGTACGGCAGAGTGAAGTACCCGATACCTGTCCATCAAGTCATAGATCAAATGATGTCATTTATGTGATAAAATATAGAATATTGATGAATTAAAAGGTGGGTTAAAGGCAAAATATAGATATTTTTTTCCCCTCTGCCACTGTATTCATTTACACTACTGTTCAAAAGTTTGGGGTCATTTTTAGAAATATCCTTATTTTTGAAGGAAAAGCTCTTTTTTGAATATAATGAATCTAACATTAAATGAATCATAAATACACTCTATACATTGTTAATGTGGTAAACGACTATTCTAGCTGCAAACGTCTGGTTTTTAATGGAATATGTACATAGGTGTATAGAGGCCCATTTCCACTGTTCTAATGGTACATTGTGTTTGCTGATCGCGTTAGAAGGCTATTGGATGATTAGAAAACCCTTGAAAACCCTTGTGCAATGATGTTAGCACAGCTGAAAACAGTTTTGCTGGTTCTAAAAAATCATTATTTCTAATCTTGTCAATGTCTTGACTAAAGTTTCTATTCATTTTGCAACTCTTTCGATGAATAAAAGTGTGACTTTTAATGGAAAACACAACAAAGATTGTATAGGTGAGCCCAAATTATTGACGGTAGTGACTTATTTTAAAAAGTCATGATACAAGACCCAGTTTTTCTACCTGCATATAGATCCACCACCGTCTCTCCTGTGCAGTTAAAACCAGCCACCCGGAGCTTCTCTGTTATGTTTCCAGCTGAAAACATACATTTGGTGACATCAAACTCATACCTGAAACAAAGGTGAGGGAGAGATTGTGCGTTTCAGACAGGTTTTATTTAACCCTGTGTGTAAGAAAATAAATGATTAGTGACACTTACGTGACACCATTATCCGAGTGTTTGACCCAGCTGTGTTCTCCTCGAAGCATCTTCACCACAGGAGATCGAAATCCATCCCTGGATATTCGACTCATCTTTGCCAAACGCTTCGCACCGAGACCTTTGGCCACGGCACTCCACAGCTGTTGAACATCTGAATATGGGAAACAAATATCCTGATCAATCATTTATTTTGTAAAATACACTCAGAGGGTGCTTTATTGGGAACTCTCTTAATTTGATGCCTCATACATACGATTAATCGTTTGCTAAATTAATCGTCAACTATTTTGAAATTCGGTTTTCAGCTTTTTTCATGATTAAAACCAGAATTCTGATTGTTTTAGCTTCTTAAATGTGAATTTTTTCTTTGTTTCTTTGCTCCACATAACAAAGAAATCATTAAAACTCAATCATTTTTGTTTGTAGACAAAACGAGACATTGGAGAACATTGTCATTTCCAGGTTTGACAAACACTGATTAACATTTTTTAACATTTTATGAAATGTAAGGACATTAAAGGCCACATTATACTTGTATACTTTGCGTAACCATGGAGACCCCTTTGAGCCTTCATAGTGCTCCGTCGTAGTGCTAGATCGTACTGCAATTTCCCGCCCGATCAGTAGGGGTCGCTACACAATGTGGTTTGTGTACTGAGATATGACGTATTTATAGTTTGGCAGCGACGTTGTCGGCGGTGATCAGCTCCACCTCTGTGGACGCTCGGTGCGCACAGTGGCCGGCACAGAGCAGCGTTATCTCGGCCAATCCTGAGGACCAATCGCAGGAATTGCCGTCTCTGTTGTCCCTTGACGGAGCGACGGACACTTAAAAAATATTGTGTGCAGCCGGAGACGACGGAGAGACTCTCCGACAGGCTCTCCAGTGACGTAGAGGGGTCTCCGTAACCTACGCAGGAGTATAAATTGGGCTTAAGCAGAAACTGTACCCAAAGTCTTCCACAGTGGCAGGGAGAAACAGTCGTCTCCCAGCAGAACAAGGTCTCCGTGCTTCTGGAAGCTGCGAGGAAGGTCCTTCCTCAACTCCTCCGTCCATCTGTCGCCACCAGACTCCAACAGCTCCTGGAGGATTGTTTCAAGTTTACAGCCATGTCGCGTCTTTCCTCTCTCTTTCTTTGACTGCAGAGGAGACTGTGGAAAAACAGCACAGACAAGAGGAGACGCATTAAAAATGTAAACTACCTGTTGTGAACAGTACTTAATTCTGCTGTGATTAATTACCCGACTCCAAACTATTTCACAAGCACTGTCTGAAGGCAGCGTGTCTCTGAAAGAGTGCAGATCGAGCTGTGACAGAGAGGATGACAGAATGGGCAAGAGGACGGTGCCGTTGTCTGGTTCTTTCAGCAGGTGCAAACTCAGATCCAGAGCTCCTCGAGACTGCAGACATTCCCTGTCAAACACACACATTTTATGATGAAAAATACAAGCAAAGTTTATCACGGATATAAATCACAGCGAATACAATGCACACATAAAACAAGATGATGGGAAAGTGAACTCAATAAAAGTAGATGTTTAAGATCAGTGTAAATAGACATGGAATAAAAACAATCAGTAAGAGAGTAAGAGACATTCAGCTCGAGCAAAAAGCCTAAGAGTTAGTTTAAAGTGTGTAAAACTCGAGGAGGTTGCAGAACTGACAGGGCTAACCTGTGCTAACTAGCAGCTACGTTAACTCAAAATGATTTAATGGCGGATTACCTGAACTGCTGTGTGTGACACTGAGACACGCGAAGACATGGAACTCCGTCCATTAACAAACAAACAAATTAAACATACAAACAAATAAAAACGCTGCGTGGTTAGTTTTATTATCCACAGAGTTCCGGGCAAACCGCTAACATATACGCTCTGAAGACACAGCGTGTTTCCAGTCGGACTGCTATACGAGACGGACTACTTCTTCTACTTGTTTTATGGCGGTTGGCAAACAGCTTTTAGGTGAATTATCCAGCAGCGGAAGTAGACATCACAAAGCGGAAGTAAACAAACACAGCGCTAGCAGCGTTAGCTCCGTACTCTGCATGTGAAGACGGTGGTGTGTTCATGTGTCGCGGGTAAAATATTCATGTTGTTAACGAAGCAGCGATGTCTTCGCTTCAGTATTTCGGAGATTTCATCACCGAGCGACCAACTGTTGCCGCTGAAGAGATATTCAGAAACACCGAAAGAACCGTCGTCGAGTTCGAGGAAGAGTTGGATCGTCAGCGCAAACTTGTGGAGATCGTTTCCGAACCTCGACTAAAGTTACAGCAAATAGGTCTGTAAATCCACAATGGTCTTTATAAATACTAACAAGTCAATGTGACTCATATCGGACTTATTTCACCGTGTTTTCTACATACATAGAGCCGTAGAATCAGTGTTGTTTTTGGCAGCCATTTTAGATTTAGTCTTGTCTTTTGGACTAAAATGCTTATTCGTTTTCGTCCAATTTTAGTCATTTCCATATGTGATAGTTTTAGTCCAGTTATAGTTGATGGAAACTCTAGTCTTTTTTTCGTTGGTTTTAGTAAAAAGAAAAAAGAAGTGCAGTCTTTTAACAAATGAATGTAGGTCAATACATATTGGACATTGCTTTTGGGCAGAAACCTTTTATCTCCATATTTCAACGAAAAGGCAAAAATGTAAAGTTAACAATCATCATACAGTAGAATGAAAAACATGGAACAATAGAAGCTAAATGTAAAGTGTTGTCTGCAGAGGAAGTAAGCAGATGCTGAAGCACTCGTCCATATAGATGAAGATATGTTTTACCAACAGGGACAAAGTCACTTAAAATCAGGGGTTCTCAAAGTTTTGATACCCGAGGGCCAATTTAGGAACCCAACGTTGGACTGAGGGCCGCCTAAGAGAAAAAAAACAGAAAGAAATCCCATTTGTAATCATTTTAATGACCCGATTGCAGTTGTACAGTTTATACCTATTGGTCTGTATCCAGTAATGTCCAATAAACATTTAACAAGCTTAGTACCTCCTGGATTAAAACTATCAACTGTAATTCATTGCGGGCCGCACTTTGAGAACCAATGCTTTAGCTGTTTAGCTTTGCACAGTGAACACTGAGCTGTGTTGCTATGGTGATGGAACAGTTGGGTTTATTTACAGCTTAATCCTCTACTGCTTTGGAGAACTCTGTCTCAAACCAGGACACAATGTTTAAACTGATTATAAGTATGGATTTTCTAAATTCTCTAAACTTTATAAAGTTCATATGAACTTTGAACGTCACACTGGTCCAGCACTGTTCCCAAGGAACTCGCAATGCTCCACCTGCTGGACTATAATGGTAGTTTAAATGAAGAGTTTTATTGGTTGACCAAATTCAGTTCAATACCATCTGGACTTGAGTAAGGAGTTGACTGAATTAGCCTTTTTTAACCTCTTCTTCACGGTTGCCCCCGGTACCGGTTTGGGCATGTCATTTTTGAGCAGGGACTCCAAAAAGAGGTTCAGGGAAGAAGAGGCTACAGGTTCAATTTTGCAGTTGTACTAAATAAACCAAGAACCATCCAATCTTAAACTAACTTTGTTTGTGTGTCTTTGTGTCTGTAGAGCTTCCACAGCAGCATGTCTGTAAAGAGGAGGAGGTTCTCACTGAGCAGCAGCTCTGGAACCAGGAGAGGAACTCCAGTCTGGACCAAGAGGAACCAGAGTCACTACAGATTAAAGAGGAGCAGGAGGAAACCTGCATCAGTCATGAGGGAGAAGAGCTTGAAGTGAAACAGGAGGCTGATACTTTAATGTTGACTCTTGATAATGAGGACATGAAACCAGAACCAGACAGTGACCACCAGACATGTGATTACAATCACACAGGAAGTCACAGAGTGGAAGAAAACATCATGGAAGATGTGGATCTTCAGCACAGACTCCATATGAACTGGGGACCTGTAATAACGTTACAGAGGACAGGTCTGTACAGCCAGGATGTGGCTTCTGTTTTACTTTGATCTTCCCCAAACCAAGTTTGTTTTTCACTAAGACTAGATCTGATTAAGAAATGAACCAAAGATATGTTTTCATAATTATAATGTGTCAGTCACAGTTATTGTAGAGTGTAAGTTCAACAGCTAGAACCCCACTGGTTTGTTTTTCACCAAGTCTAGATCTGATTAAAAAATCAACCAAAGATTTTTTCATGATTATAATTAGGGCCCTGTGATTTTCGCGTTAACGGAATCGCGGAATTGACTAATAAAAACAATGTTAAACGCGGAATATCACGGAAATTGACATAATGTGACTGAAATGTTGTCATCGTGAGGAGAAGGAACGTTTGTCTGGTGAAATGTTCCGGGGAACGCTCATTCGTGGCACCACCCGTGCATCTCCCCACAAACATTCTCCCGGCCAGGGTTTCCCGCAGTGCGTGTTGCTTGTTTATTTACTTTATATACACTTTTTTTTATACACCACAGATTTGTCTAAACCGCGGAACAAGTGCGCTGCGCTCGCATGTAACCGGCGAGCATCCTCTTGTCCAGGTGCCGATTGAAACTCAAGTCACACCATCAAATACGCCATTATTACGGTTATATTGTTATTGTCAATAAAGATGTTATATTTAGGAATCTAACGATAATTCGGAGGCCGAAACACGGCGAGTAAACTGGAACATCGCCTATTAAATGCTGGAAAGTCTCTTTGCGCAAACTTATGAACTCCCCGCGACTTTCACTTCACAGCAGAGAACATTCTCTCTTTGAACAGTTAACTAAATACATCGGCTCATCTGATGCATCTGTTATTCCCTTAATTGCAGAGTTGTAGGTAATATTGTGTGTAGAGAAACAATCCAGTCGGAGAAGGGGACGACGCAGGAGAGGGAGAACAGTACAGAGCAGGGGCGGTGCGCAGATCTGTCTGCACCAGATGAGGGGGCACTACCACTTTTTTATTTATGTTCATTATTTTTTACTTTTAAATGTGACCAGCATTGCATGGCTTGTTTTAAGATTCACTGGCATTTACTTAATAAGAATTTAACTTAAGTGAAAACAATTGAACAATTGAGAAGTTAGTGGATTTAAGAAGAAAGTTGTATTTCAGTGGGCATTTTATTCACTGACACAAAAACACAATATAAGCACACATTATATGGTGGTAAAGTAAGTATAAAAGGTAAAAAAAATTAATTAAAAAAAACTTTAAACGGAATTCAAAAAAATTAAAAATGGAAAAAAAAACGGAATTGGGAAAAAAATAAAACAGATTTCATAGGACCCTATATAATGTGTCAGTCACAGTTAATGTAGAGTGTAAGCTCGACAGCTGGAGCCCCACTGGTGCTGTACCCAGTCAGCTTTTCTAATAGTGAGTCCAGTATGTATGTACAGTGGTATGCAAAAGTTTATAAATGTTCATCAAACGTTTCAACTGTGAGGGACATTGTGAGGAATTGTAAGACCACAGGAACAGTTCTAGTTAAGGCATGAAGTGACAGACCAAGAAAAATGTCAGATAAGCAGAGGCCAAGGATGGTGAGAACAGTCAACTCACAGACCAGCTCCAAAGACCTACATCATCTTACTGCAGATGGTGTCACTGTGCATCGTTCAACTATTCAGCGCACTTTACACAAGGCGATGCTGTATGGAAGAGTAATGCAGATAAAGCCTTTTCTCTGCACCCGTCACAAACAGAGTCACTTGAGGTATGATTAAGCACATTTGGACAAGACGGCTTCATTTTGGAACAAGGTGCTGTGGACTGATGAAACTAAAATAGAGTTATTTGGGCAAAACAAGGGACGTTATGCATGGTGGAAAAAGAACACAGCATTCCAAGAAAAACACTTGCTACCTACAGTGAAATTTGGTGGTGGTTCCATCATCATGCTGTGGGTCTGTGTGGCCAGTGCAGGGACTGGGAATCTTGTTAAAGTTGAGGGTCACATGGATTCCACGCAATATCAGCAGATTCTGGAGAACAATGTCCAGGAATCAGTGACAAAGCACTTGTCTTTCAACAAGACAACGACCCCAAACAGTGCTCAAAATCTATGAAAGCATTCATGCAGAGGAACAAATACACATTCTGGAATGACCATCTCAGTCCACAGACCTGAATATTATTGAACATTTGTGGTGTGATTTAAAGCAGACTGTCCATGCTCAGAAACCATCAAACCTGACTGAACTGGAGATGTTTTGTAAAGAAGAATGGTCCAAAATACCTTCTGCCAGAATCCAGACTCTAATTAGAAGCTATAGGAAGCGTTTAGATGCTGTTATTTCTGCAAAGGGAGGATGCACAAAATGTTTCTTTTGTGGTACCTAAACTTGTGCCCCTTCCCTTATTTTGTTTAAACAATTCTTGCACACTTTCTGTACATCATATAAACTTTATTTCACTTCTAAAATATCACTTTGTTTGTCTCCTATTTGATATATTTCACTGACATTTCTTTTTCAAACAACCAATGATTTACAAAGGAAAATAATGAAAATTTACAGGGGTGCCCAAACTTTTGCATACCACTGTCTGTATGTATGTATATATGTAATTATGTATTTATGTATTCATTTATGTATTAGTGTGCTTGCTGAAAGGCAGTACACTATTGTCCTTCTCAAGTTTTCTTATTCCTGTCAGACAGATTTTTGTTCAGCTCCTGCTCCTAGACCTTTTGAGATATCTCCAACGGTCCAACTCTGGAATGTCTGGTCGGAACCAGTGTAGTGTGTGCCATATTGGATTGAATAGAAAGCGAAACTAAACTTTCACAGGTCACAAATTTTGTCCGAAATTCATGAAACTTACATGATCATTGGACCAAGCCTCACAAAAGTTACCAGAAGGATTTTTGATATTCGGAAGCATTTGCCCGTCACAGCCAGACAAAATCAAACGTTTGGTCATATATCAGGAACGCTTTCACGTATCAAAACCAAACTTTGTACATAAACTTGGGACTCCAATATGAGGAAGCACAAGGTTTAGACTATCTTGACTGTCTTGAGCATTATTCGTGTTTGTGTTCTATAGGTTTATATTTGACAGTGCTTATTCTTCTCTGTGTTGTAACTTATTCATTTGTGTCTCTGTGTCTGTAAAGAGGAGGAGGTTCTCGCTGAGCAAGAGGAACCAGAGTCATTACAGATTAAAGAGGAGCAGGAGGAAACCTGCACCAGTCATGAGGGAGAACAGCTTGAAGTGAAACGGGAGGCTGAAGTATTAATGTTGACTCTTGATAATGAGGACATGGAACCAGAACCAGACAGTGACCACCAGCTCCTCTCTCACAGCTCTCCTGTAGCTCAGAGTCAAGATCAGACAGGAAGTCACCATGTTGACTCTGTGTCTAATAGAAGTGCAGAGTCAAAGCCACGCAAGAGACATAACAAGAACATAGTGGAAATATGTCACACAGGTAAAAAGCCTTTATTATGTGACACTTGTGGAACAAGGTTTGCTTGTCAGGCTGAACTCATTATACATATGAGAATCCACACAGGAGAGAAACCCTTTTCTTGCAAAAAATGTGGAAAGTGTTTTACTCGTGCTTCAGATTTGGTAAAACATGAAAGAATTCATACTGGTGAGAAGCCATATTCCTGTAAAATATGTGGAAAGTGTTTTAGGGATGGTTCATATTTGGTAACACATGAAAGAATTCACACCGGCGAGAAACCATATTCCTGTAAAATATGTGGAAAGTGTTTTACGTGTGGTTCAGGTTTGGTAACGCATGAAAGAATTCACACTGGTGATAAGCCGTATTCCTGTAAAACATGTGGTAAGTGTTTTACACGTGCTTCAGGTTTGGCAACACATGAAAGAATTCACACAGGTGAGAAGCCATATTCCTGTAAAACATGTGGTAAGTGTTGTACGAGTGCTTCAGGTTTGGTGAAACATGAAAGAATTCACACAGGCGAGAAGCCATATTCCTGTATAACATGTGGAAAGTCCTTTAGCGACGGTTCAAGTTTGGTAAAGCATGAAAGGATTCACACAGGTGAGAAGCCATATTCCTGTAAAACATGTGGAAAGTGTTTTAGTGATGGTTCGTATTTGATAGTCCATGAAAGATTTCACACAGGTGAGAAGCCATATTTGTGTAAAACATGTGGAAAGAGTTTTGTTCTGAATTCCAATTTGACTGTCCATGAAAGAATTCACACAGGTGAGAAGCCATATTCCTGTAAAACATGTGGAAAGTGTTTCACTCAGTTGGGGACTTTAATATCCCATGAAAGAGTTCACTCTGGTGAAGTGTTTCAGTGAAACATGAAATGATTCACACAGATGAGAAGCTATGGTTGTGTAAAACTTGCGGAAAGTGTTTTGGTTAATGGATTATGAATACAGCTGTGCTCATAAGTTTACTTACCCTGGCAGAATTTATGAATTCTTAACCATTTCTCAGAGAATATGAATGAATATGATGATGAAAACTTTTCTTTCACTCATGGTTAGATGTTGGCTGAAGCCATTTATTGTCAAGCAACTGTGTTTACTCTTTTTAAATCATAATGACAACACAAACTACCCAAATAACCCTGATCAAAAGTTTACATATCCCAGTTCTTAATAGCGTGTATTGCCCCCTTTAACATCAATGACAGCTTGAAGTCTTTTGTGGTAGTTGTGGATGAGGCTCTTTATCGTCTCAGATGGTAAAGCTGAAAAATTCTTCCTGGCAAAAAGCCTCCAGTTCCTGTAAATTCTTGGGTTGTCTTGCATGAACTGCACATTTGAGGTCTCACCAGAGTGGATCAGTGATATTGAGGTCAGGAGACATGGTCACTCCAGAAACTTCGCTTTATTTGGCTGTAGCCAACAACAGGTCAACTTGGTCTTGGGTTTCAGATCATTGTCATGTAAGAATGTCAAAGTATGTCCAATGCGCAGCTTCCTGGCCGATGAGGGCAAATGTTCCTCCAGTATTTTTTGACAACTTACCGCATTCTTACCGTCAATTCTGACTAAATGTCCTGTGCCTTTGTAGCTCACACATCCCCTAAACATCAGCGATCCACCTCCGTGTTTCACAGGTGCAATGGTGGACCTTTCATCACAGGCCTTGTTGACTCCTCTCCCAATGAAGTGTTTATGGTTGTGGCCAAAAAGTTCAGTTTTGGTTTCATCACTCCAAATGACTTTGTGCCAGAAGGTTTGAGGCTTGTCTCTGTGCTGTTTGATGTATTGTAAGAGGGATACTTTGTTTTACTTTACATATTCTCTGACGACTGGTTAAGGAATCATAAATTCTGCCAGGGTAAGTAAACTTATGAGCACAACTGTAGGTGAATAGAGGCACATTTCCACTGTTCTAATGGTACATTGTGTTTGCTAAACGCGTTAGAAGACTATTGGATGATTAGAAAACCCTTGTGCAATGATGTTAGCACAGCTGAAAGCAGTTTTGCTGCTTCTTTGACGAATGCCCAAAAATTATTATTTGGAATAACAATCATTGTTTTGAATCTTGTCAATGTCTTGACTATATTTACTATTTGTTTTGCAACTCTTTTGATGAATAAAAGTGTGACTTTGCTATGTTCAATGGAAAACACAACAAAGATTGTATGGGTGACCCCAAACTTTTGACTCATCTTTGCCAAATACTTCGCACCGAGACCTTTGGCCACGGCACTCTACAGCTGTTGAACATCTGAATATGAATATGTATAACAAACATCCTGATCAATCATTTATTTTAAAAAATACACTCAGAGGGTCCTTTGCTAAATTAATCGTCAACTATTTGGATAATCGGTTTGAAGCTTTGCTCATGATTAAAAAAAGATTTCTGATTGTTTTAGCTTCTTTAATGTGAATATTTTCTTTGTTTCTGCTCCACATAACAAAGAAATCATTAAAACTCAATCATTTTGGTTTGTGGACAAAACAAGACATTGGAGAACATCATCATTTCCAGGTTTGACACTGATCAATTATTTTTTTTAAACATTTTATGACATTTTATGAAATGTAATACAATCTGCACATAAAACACGATGATGGGAAAGTGAACTCAATAGAGTAAGAGACATTCAGCTTGAGCAAAAAGCCTAAGAGTTAGTTTAAAGTGTGTAAAACTCGAGGAGGTTGCAGAACTGACAGGGCTAACCTGTGCTAACTAGCAGCTACGTTAACTCAAAATGATTTAATGGCGGATTACCTGAACTGCTGTGTGTGACACTGAGACACGCGAAGACATGGAACTCCGTCCATTAACAAACAAACACATAAAACACTGTGCGGTTAGTTTTATTATCCACAGAGTTCCGGCTCTGAAGACACAGTGTGTTTCCAGTCGGACTGCTATACGAGACGGACTACTTCTTCTTGTTTTATGCCGGTTGGCAAACAGCTTTTAGGTGCATTACTGCCACCTTCTGAATAGGAGTGTGGGTCTGAATTTAACTTCTGCTTTACTATGTTTTACTTGGTTATTAATGTTTTCTTGCTTTGTTGCCTGTTTAGCATATTTATCTGCAATTTCATTCCCCCATTACTCCTACATGGGCTGAGACCCAACCCAACAAAATGCAAGCTCCTGATTTTATCAATCTATTCAAAACCTGCACTTTATCATAAACACTAAACTTAATAATCGAGACTTCTTTCTTTTCTTTTTGTTTTACGGCGGTTGGCATCCATCTGTGGGTGCAATACCGCCCCCTTCTGCTCTGGAGATCATTTGACACAGCGCTAACCCAGCGGAAGTAGACATCACAAAGCGGAAGTAAACAAACAAAGAGCTAGCACCGTTAGCTCCGTACTCTGCATGCGGACATAAAAACCTTGAAGACGGTGGTGTGTTCATGTGTCGCGGGTAAAATATTCATGTTGTTTACGAAGCAGCGATGTCTTCGCTTCAGTATTTCGGAGATTTAATCACCGAGCGACCAACTGTTGCCGCTGAAGAGATATTCAGAAACACCGAAAGAACCGTCGTCGAGGACGAGAAAGAGTTGGATCGTCCGCGCAAAATTGTGGTGATCGTTTGCAAACCTCGACTAAAGTTACAGCGAATAGGTCTGTAAATCCACAATGGTCTTTATAAATACTAACAAGTCAATGTGACTCGTGTATATAAACATAGCATCAGTGTTGTTTTTGGCTATATTTGTGTTTCCCCCAGAAAACCTGCTCAGTCCGGTGATGGGGCCTCTCGGGCAGAACCCAAAAACACCGTGGGTCGCCGGTGATAAACAACAACGTTCCGCATATCGCTTACATTGGTCTCAAAATCTGTTCATAATCTACGCCATATGCAGACAAGTTTCGCTTTTGCGTAAATAAACTTTCCAGCATCATAAATAGATGATGATCCACAGTGAACGCTGTGTTTCAGCCGGTGAATTATCAGTGCATCCCTAAATATAACATCTTTTGTTATATTTATATATTCATGTTTTACCAACAGGGACAAATTCACTTTAGATGTTTAGCTTTGCACAGTGAACACTGAGTGTTGCTATGGTGATGGAATAGTTGGGTTTATTTACAGCTTAATCCTCTACTGATTTGGAGAAGTTTGTCTCAAACCAGGACATAATGTTTAAACTGAGTGTGAAGTAAAGTTGTCACGATACCAACATGAGTAACCACGGTACGATACCAGACAAAGTATCGCGGTTCCGGGTAGTATCACGATACCACGGCCTTTTTATTATTATTATTATTTATTTATTTGTACAAGTTATAAATGCTTATTAATTACTTATAATGTTGTTTGGTGCGTGATAAACATAATATTGGTGAAGTAAGAATTAGACTGAATGGCTTTAGTTCATAACTGGGTCAACAAGAGTTCATGAACAAAAGCATATCAGCAATTAAAAAACGAATAAATTAAGTTAAAAATGTTATGTTTAACTAATATAAATAATCAACTTAGGATAACAAATCCACTGTCTTAAAAAAAAAAATCTATTTGACAATAATGCTTCTTCTTCAACATGTTGTGAATTTCTCTGTGAGATGAATAAAGTATCTATCTATCTATCTATCTATCTATCTATCTATCTATCTATCTATCTATCTATCTATCTATCTATCTATCTATCTAAACCATAGAGGACAAAATACTATAAACAGGAACTGATTCCCTGTAAAAAACTATATTTTTATGCATTTATACTATATATTTATACTTTGACATCCTTTATCTCTTCATTCCTCAGCCTGTACACGGAGCCTATAGTCTAATATTAGCCAATGAGAAAATAAACAGGGGCATACAGGGCATACAAACCTGGTATTGGACACTGCAGGTGTTTTATGAGGCTGGAGGTGTTCCCTCCTTTGGCTCCTATAGCTTAGTGGCAGCGCCTGCACAGGAGACAGCTGTCGTCTGTTTCTTTACCGTCTGTGTCTTGTTTAAAGCCAAAAATAGATCCAACTGTGACTTTTGATCAGCTAACGGGCGGAACCAGCGTGCGGAAACAGCCTATCATATCCACAGACGTCACCAAACAGCCAATCATTTAGCAGCTGTGTAGTTCGGTTGCAGTAGTTGCAATGTGGGTTTGTTTACAAGGGAGTAGCAAACGGTGTGTAATAACAACTCTGTGACTCTGCAACGTCTTCAGTTACGCAGCACAATAGCTCTGGCTTACCTTGGTTAATTTGGGTGATTGACAGCTCGTTTTAAACCTCTAAACTGGTAGAATCAGACCCTGGTCTCCAAATGCATCACTGAATCATGAATCACTTCACAAGGACATAAATGCATATGACGCATTTGTGCGGACATTCGCCATTCCCTAATCAGAACGATCTAAAAATGGAACCGCTGGAATCTGTAGATTCTCCGCTGTCCAGTCGACATGTGTTTTTTTTGTTTACATAATCACGCTGACGCTCCGGTGTCGCTTTTCAATTTGTGTGCTATTTTTTCGCTCAGCTGTTTGATCCATCTGTGTTTTTAACTGTGTTTTGTGAACATAAGAATGGTTTATATGAGCTTTTAGCTGAGTTTATGACCTTTATGTGGGTATGCAGCATGTCTGTGTTTGTTAAAGTTAGACATGGTTTTATGATGCTTTTGTCGCTGCGTCTGACAACCGTGAGAAAGAGGTTAAATAAACCAAGAACCATCCAATCTTAAACTAACCTTGTTTGTGTGTCTTTGTGTCTGTAGAGCTTCCACAGCAGCATGTCTATAAAGAGGAGGAGGTTCTCACTGAGCAGCAGCTCTGGAACCAGGAGAGGAACTCCAGTCTGGACCAAGAGGAACCAGAGTCACTACAGATTAAAGAGGAGCAGGAGGAAACCTGCATCAGTCATGAGGGAGAACAGCTTGAAGTGAAACAGGAGGCTGATACTTTAATGTTGACTCTTGATAATGAGGACATGAAACCAGAACCAGACAGTGACCACCAGACATGTGATTACAATCACACAGGAAGTCACAGAGTGGAAGAAAACATCATGGAAGATGTGGATCTTCAGCACAGACTCCATATGAACTGGGGACCTGTAATAACGTTACAGAGGACAGGTCTGTACAGCCAGGATGTGGCTTCTGTTTTACTTTGATCTTCCCCAAACCAAGTTTGTTTTTCACTAAGACTAGATCTGATTAAGAAATGAACCAAAGATATGTTTTCATAATTATAATGTGTCAGTCACAGTTATTGTAGAGTGTAAGTTCGACAGCTGGAGACCCACTGGTGCTGTACCCAGTCGTGTGTCAGCTCTTCTAATAGTGAGTCCAGTATGTATTTATTTAGTTATTTAAAGATGGTTGCTGTGTTTTGTTAGTGTGTTCTACTTAGTGAGCTGTAGGTTTAGACTAATGATGCTCACCCTGCTCTGGACAATTTACAAACACAAATTCATGCTTGTTGTGGCAGCTTTTGTCTTGAGCATTATTCGTGTTTGTGTTCTATACGTTTATATTTGACAGTGCTTATTCTTCTCTGTGTTGTAACTGATTTATTTGTGTCTCTGTGTCTGTAAAGAGGAGGAGGTTCTCGCTGAGCAAGAGGAACCAGAGTCATTACAGTTTAAAGAGGAGCAGGAGGAAACCTGCACCAGTCATGAGGGAGAACAGCTTGAAGTGAAGCAGGAGGCTGATACATTTACATTGACTCCTGATAATGAGGACATGAAACCAGAACCAGACAGTGACCACCAGCTCCTCTCTCACAGCTCTCCTGTAGCTCAGAGTGGAGATCAGACAGGAAGTCACCATGTTGACTCTGTGTCTAATAGAAGTGCAGAGTCAAAGCCACGCAAGAGACATAACAAGAACATAGTGGAAATATGTCACACAGGTAAAAAGCCTTTTAAATGTGACACTTGTGTAAAAAGTTTTGCTAAAAAGTCTGTATTCATTAGACATATGAGAGTCCACACAGGAGAGAAACCATTTTCTTGCAAAACATGTGGAAAGTGTTTTACTCACATGGGGACTTTAATATCCCATGAAAGAGTTCACGCTGGTGAGAAGCCTTATTCCTGTAAAATATGTGGAAAGTGTTTTACACGTGGTTCAGGTTTGGCAAAACACTTAAGAATTCACACAGATTATAAACCATTTTTGTGCAAAAGATGTGGACACTCTTTTAGACATGGTTCAGATTTACGAAGACACGAAAGAATTCACACAGGTGAGAAACCACATTTATGTAAAACATGTGGAAAGTTTTTTCGGTGTAGTACATCTTTGGTGAGACATAAAAGAATTCACTCAGGCGAGAAGCCACATTCTTGTAAAATATGCGGAAAGAGTTTTGCTCAAAATGGGCAATTGATAGTCCATGAAAGAGTACACACAGTTGAGAGACCATATTTCTGCAAAAAATGTGGAAAGTGTTTCTCACGTGGTTGCGATTTGATAAAACATGACAGAATTCACACGGGTGAGAAACCGCATTCATGTAAAACATGTGGAAAGTGTTTTCGGTGTAGTTCGTCTTTGGTGAGACATGAAAGAATTCACTCAGGTGAGAAGCCACATTCTTGTAAAACATGTGGAAAGAGTTTTCTTCAGAAAGGGCATTTGATAGTCCATGAAAGAATTCACACAGGTGAGAAGCCATATTCCTGCAAAACATGTGGAAAGTGTTTTTGCGATCGTTCGTATTTGGTAGAACATGTAAGAATTCACACAGGTGTGAAGCCATATCACTGTAAAATATGTGAAAAGTGTTTTAGGAAGAGATCTGGTTTGGTAAGACATGAAAGAATTCACTCAGGTGAGTAGCTACGTTACTGTAAAACATTTGGGACGCATTTTAACGATAGTTTGTCTTTGGTAAACCGTGAATTAATTCACATAGGCGAAAAGCCATATTTCTGTTCAATGTAAAAGTGTTTCAGTAAAAATGAAATAATTCACACAGGTGAGAAGCCATATTCCTGTAAAATGTAAAAAGTGTTGCAGTAAAAATTTAAATAATTCACACGGGTGATGAGACATATCCTGTAAAACTTGTGGAAAGTGTTTTAGTCAAAGATCGCATTTGATAAAAAGATGTTTGATAAAGTCACAAACCCTTTATTGTCTTTTTGTATCTGTCTAACAAATCCTCTCCAAAGATACTATATATTCTTAATGCTCTGAAGACTTAACATTTCCCTTAAATCCATAAGCAGAAGTAATCCATTTTAAAATTGTAAATGGTGTGTGTCCATTCAGTGAACTGTTATGGCAGAGATTTGGTTTTGAAATAAATATGTAATTTTGATGATCACTTATTTTTTCTATGTAGTTTGTCCTCTGAAGCATTCTGGACTGATATTCATGACTCGCTGCACACAAAGATTCTCTCATAATCATAACGGTTTCTTTCTTTCACCAAAGCCCTGAACATATTGAAAGGTAAAAATGTAATGAATATTTTATTTTCTCATGTAAATGTTCTCTTCTGCATTCCTCCTATGTACCTGTCCCTTTGAAATGTAAAACAATTAAAGATGTAAGCCTTGTTGTTTGTACATGATTTTCTTTAATAAAAACAAAACTTCTTCGAGTACTGCTGTTCTCACTTCCCATAGCAGCAGGAAGGAGGGGCTATTGACACTTAAAAATAATACTTTTATACATGCATCTTCCTTGGATCATTGAAATAACAACCATTTATTAGTGTGGTATGACGAGGATATTATTCAATTCAAATATTTGTAAGTAGATGGTGTCTTTGATAGTTTTGCCAATTTGTTATCTTGCTATGGCTTCCCTGTTACTCATTTGTTTTGAGAAACAGGGAAGCCTGTTACTTGTTATTTCAGACTCACTTTTTTGTTACAGTTTCCCTAATTTCCCCTCTTTACTCCAGAACAGTGATGGGAAACCATACTATCATCTGTCCCTAATCACAGAGGATTAATTTCAAAGTTGTTTGATATTATCTTGGCTTTTAGCGACCACTCAAATGCTAAACTAATGTGTACATGGGAAGAGGAACTGGGAATGCAGAATACAGGAAGAGTCCTGAGAACATGTCATAGCGAGGAAACAATCTACCACCTGTTGTGCTCGTCTTGGACTAATCCAATTTAAGGTCTTATACAGGGTGCATTTCTCTAAGTCTGTGGTGTGGTGATAAGTATTAGGACGCTGAAGAGACTGTGTCGGAAACTTTGTTCAGGAGGACAAACCATACAAACTTGGAGGAGGTGTGTACAAGAGGGTATTTTGTATCACAATATACAATAATGCAACTGATTAAGTTGCTTGATCCTGTCGGAGTCTGCGTCTCAGACGGACGTGGCGTCTGAGACGCAGACACTAACCCACCAGAGGCCCAAACGCACTATGGCATGTGGATTCCTATGACAAGCTGAAGCCATATGGCATTGCCATTAATGGTTGTATTGACGAATGCAGTCGTTATGTAGTGTGGATGAGAGCTTATAGATTATTTTTTTTGCATGACTTTTTTTTTTCTTGACACGGATTTTTTTTTTGCATGACTTTTTTTTTGTGACGGATTTTTTGTCGGCTGTCCTGCAGACACATACTATTGTCTTTTCACGATCTTATGGGATATTTAACAAATATGAAACTCTGTGAATTAAATAAACGATTATAAATCATATATACATCATATGTTCAGGTCTCCAAGTGTCTTGTGAACAGTTTTACAGGCGCCTCTTTGACACAGCGATAACCCAGCGGAAGTAGACATCACAAAGCGGAAGTAGACATCACAAAGCGGAAGTAAACAAACAAAGCGCTAGCAGCGTTAGCTCCGTGCTCTGCATGTGAAGACGGTGGTGTGTTCATGTGTCGCGGGTAAAATATTCATGTTGTTAACGAAGCAGCGATGTCTTCGCTTCAGTATTTCGGAGATTTAATCACCGAGCGACCAACTGTTGCCGCTGAAGAGATATTCAGAAACACCGAAAGAACCGTCGTCGAGGACGAGGAAGAGTTGGATCGTCAGCGCAAACTTGTGGAGATCGTTTCCAAACCTCGACTAAAGTTACAGCAAATAGGTCTGTAAATCCACAATGGTCTTTATAAATACTAACAAGTCAATGTGACTCATATCGGACTTATTTCACCGTGTTTTCTACATACATAGAGCCGTAGAATCAGTGTTGTTTTTGGCAGCCATTTTAGATTTAGTCTTGTCTTTTGGACTAAAATGCTTATTAGATTTGAGTCATTTCTATATGTGATAGTTTTAGTCCAGTTCTAGTCGATGGAAACTGAAAACGGTTTTAATCCGTTTTAGTAAAAAGAAAAAAGTAAAGTCTTTTCACAAATGGATTTAGGTCAATATTAGGGGACTTTTTTTTGTCGACAAAACGATCGACAATCGACACTTTTTTAAAAAAAAGTTCTGTGTCACAAACACTGAATGTATCAGGTGAGTGTTAGGGTCAGTGAGCTGTCTGTGCTGATCTAAGACTGGTTCTTAGGGTGAGTGTGTGTCAGTCACCTGTAACGTTAGCCTACGTGATGACAACAGCTGTTCTCTCCAGTGGCTGTGTGTGTCCAAGCGTGTGTGTGTGCGTGTGTGCGTGTGTGCATGCAGAGCGAACGAGCTTGCGCTAATGTTTATGACGGTGGTGATGGACACAACACAAGTCTACACAAGTCTACACAATGAAGATGACATCAGACCAAGTCAAGATCCTGCACTCTGGTGGACACCTAACGAGGGCAGGTTACAAAACCTGAGCCGCCTGGCCACACACACACACACACACACACTCACACTCACACACACACACACACCTGTGCCAGGGGAGGAAAAACTCTCTGCTCCCCTTTTTTTTTCAAATCGCTGCTTTGTTGGTCAACATTGGACACTACAGCCATGTTTTTGAGCCTAAAACGAAAAATGTAATTTTTTTGTCGAAGTGCGCATGTGTCGATTGTCGATCGTTTTGTCAACAAAAAAGTCCCATCAATACTTAGTACTTCCTGGATTAAAACTATCAACTGTAATTCATTACGGGCCGTCAGAGATGTCTTGTCGGGCCGCACTTTGAGAACCAATGCTTTAGATGTTTAGCTTTGCACAGTGAACACTGAGCTGTGTTGCTATGGTGATGGAACAGTTGAGTTTATTTACAGCTTAATCCTCTACTGCTTTGAAGAAGTTTGTCTCAAACCAGGACACAATGTTTAAACTGATTATAAGTATGTATTTTCTAAATTCTCTAAACTTTATAAGTTCATATGAACTTTGCACGTCACACTGGTCCAGCACTGTTCCCAAGGAACTCGCAATGCTCCACCTGCTGGACTATAATGGTAGTTTAAACGAAGGGTTTTGTCGGTTGACCAAATTCAGTTCAATTCCATCTGGACTAAGGAGTTGACTGATTGAACCCTTTTTAACAGGTTCAATTTAGCGTCACACGCAGCGACAAAAGCGTCATAAAACCATATCTAACGTTAACAAACACAGACATGCTGCATACCCACACAAAGGTCAGAAACTCAGCTAAAAGCTCATATAAACCATTCTTATGTTCATAAAACACAGTTAGAACACAGATGGATCAAACCAGCAGGAGTGAAAAAAACCGTTACGGAGCACACATTGAAAAGCGGCACCGGAGCATCAGCTTGATTATGTAAACAATAAAAACACGTGTCGGCTGGACAGCGGAGAATCCACAGATTCCAGTGGTACCATTTTTATGCAAAATGCAATACTTTTTAGTCGAGTGAAAAAAATCCTTAATTTATGCTGTGTTCCGTGTGCATTTGCTCTGACACAGTGGCATCTACAGTGAAACATAGTGTCACAAGTGTTATATTTATGTGGATACCAGGATAATCCACATAGAGCTTGTAACTGTAGAGATTTACTCTATTTAGTTTGGGCATGTCATTTTAGAGCAGGGAAGAAGAGGCTACAGGTTCAATTTTGCAGTTGTACTAAATAAACCAAGAACCATCCAATCTTAAACTAACCTTGTTTGTGTGTCTTTGTGTCTGTAGAGCTTCCACAGCAGCATGTCTGTAAAGAGGAGGAGGTTCTCACTGAGCAGCAGCTCTGGAACCAGGAGAGGAACTCCAGTCTGGACCAAGAGGAACCAGAGTCACTACAGATTAAAGAGGAGCAGGAGGAAACCTGCATCAGTCATGAGGGAGAACAGCTTGAAGTGAAACAGGAGGCTGATACTTTAATGTTGACTCTTGATAATGAGGACATGAAACCAGAACCAGACAGTGACCACCAGACATGTGATTACAATCACACAGGAAGTCACAGAGTGGAAGAAAACATCATGGAAGATGTGGATCTTCAGCACAGACTCCATATGAACTGGGGACCTGTAATAACGTTACAGAGGACAGGTCTGTACAGCCAGGATGTGGCTTCTGTTTTACTTTGATCTTCCCCAAACCAAGTTTGTTTTTCACTAAGACTAGATCTGATTAAGAAATGAACCAAAGATATGTTTTCATAATTATAATGTGTCAGTCACAGTTAATGTAGAGTGTAAGTTCGACAGCTGGAGCCCCACTGGTTTGTTTTTCACCAAGTCTAGATCTGATTAAGAAATCAACCAAAGATATGTTTTAATAATTTTTTTGTCGAAGTGCGCATGTGTCGATTGTTGATCGTTTTGTCGACAAAAAAGTCCCATCAATACTTAGTACTTCCTGGATTAAAACTATCAACTGTTATTCATTACGGGCCGTCAGAGATGTCTTGTCGGGCCGCACTTTAAGAACCAATGCTTTAGATGTTTAGCTTTGCACAGTGAACACTGAGCTGTGTTGCTATGGTGATGGAACAGTTGAGTTTATTTACAGCTTAATCCTCTACTGCTTTGAAGAAGTTTGTCTCAAACCAGGACACAATGTTTAAACTGATTATAAGTATGTATTTTCTAAATTCTCTAAACTTTATAAGTTCATATGAACTTTGCACGTCACACTGGTCCAGCACTGTTCCCAAGGAACTCGCAATGCTCCACCTGCTGGACTATAATGGTAGTTTAAACGAAGGGTTTTGTCGGTTGACCAATCTCAGTTCAATTCCATCTGGACTAAGGAGTTGACTGATTGAACCCTTTTTAACAGGTTCAATTTAGCGTCACACGCAGCGACAAAAGCGTCATAAAACCATATCTAACGTTAACAAACACAGACATGCTGCATACCCACACAAAGGTCAGAAACTCAGCTAAAAGCTCATATAAACCATTCTTATGTTCATGAAACACAGTTAGAACACAAATGGATCAAACCAGCAGGAGTGAAAAAAACTGTTACGGAGCACACATTGAAAAGCGGCACCGGAGCATCAGCTTGATTATGTAAACAATAAAACCATGTGTCGGCTGGACAGCGGAGAATCCACAGATTCCAGTGGTACCATTTTTATCACTCTACGACCAAGATTCACGGATCCAGCCCCAAAATAATATCAAAACCGACTTTCAAGAAATACAAGCAGAAATGTTGTCTTACCTTTGCTGTTTATCAAAACAAGTTATTTCCACTGGAACAAAACCACTTCTAATGAAGAACGACACTTCCCTACTGGTTTCGAGGTTTAAAACGAGCTGTCAATCACCCAAATTGACCAAGCCAGAGCTATGGTGCTGCGTAACTGAAGACGCTACAGACTCACAGAGTTGTTGTTACACACCGCTCAGGGAGCATCGATTTACAGGGAGTTTCCATACATTTATTTTTTTTTCAAAACAAGTTCTTTTTACACCAATAATGTCATGTGAATAAAATTAAATGGGTTTTAATAATTTGGTACCTAAGAAATCTCAAATGGCACAGATGGTGTCAAACTGTGCCAAAAGATAGAACACCAAGACAGCTCTTTACTAAAACCTCTGTCATTTTACTCTGCTTTACTTCAGCAGCATCAGACTTTGCACAGCTCATGTCCACATATTGTTACATGTCCCCCATGTGTTTTTAAGCTCCTACTGCATATTTTAAAGGTGATATTTGCTTTAAAATGCAATACTTTTTAGTCGAGTGAAAAAAATCCTTAATTTATGCTGTGTTCCGTGTGCATTTGCTCTGACACAGTGGCATCTACAGTGAAACATAGTGTCACAAGTGTTATATTTATGTGGATACCAGGATAATCCACATAGAGCTTGTAACTGTAGAGATTTACTCTATTTAGTTTGGGCATGTCATTTTAGAGCAGGGAAGAAGAGGCTACAGGTTCAATTTTGCAGTTGTACTAAATAAACCAAGAACCATCCAATCTTAAACTAACTTTGTTTGTGTGTCTTTGTGTCTGTAGAGCTTCCACAGCAGCATGTCTGTAAAGAGGAGGAGGTTCTCACTGAGCAGCAGCTCTGGAACCAGGAGAGGAACTCCAGTCTGGACCAAGAGGAACCAGAGTCACTACAGATTAAAGAGGAGCAGGAGGAAACCTGCATCAGTCATGAGGGAGAACAGCTTGAAGTGAAACAGGAGGCTGATACTTTAATGTTGACTCTTGATAATGAGGACATGAAACCAGAACCAGACAGTGACCACCAGACATGTGATTACAATCACACAGGAAGTCACAGAGTGGAAGAAAACATCATGGAAGATGTGGATCTTCAGCACAGACTCCATATGAACTGGGGACCTGTAATAACGTTACAGAGGACAGGTCTGTACAGCCAGGATGTGGCTTCTGTTTTACTTTGATCTTCCCCAAACCAAGTTTGTTTTTCACTAAGACTAGATCTGATTAAGAAATGAACCAAAGATATGTTTTCATAATTATAATGTGTCAGTCACAGTTATTGTAGAGTGTAAGTTCAACAGCTAGAGCCCCACTGGTGCTGTACCCAGTCGTGTGTCAGCTCTACTAATAGTGAGTCCAGTATGTATTTATTTATTTAAAGACAGTTGCTGTGTTTTGTTAGTGTGTTCTACTTAGTGAGCTGTAGGTTTAGACTAATGATGCTCACCCTGCTCTGGACAATTAACAAACATTTAAATTCATGCTTGTTGTGGCAGCTTTTGTCTTGAGCATTTGTGTTTGTGTTCTATACGTTTATATTTGACAGTGCTTATTCTTCTCTGTGTTGTAACTGATTTATTTGTGTCTCTGTGTCTGTAAAGAGGAGGAGGTTCTCACTGAGCAAGAGGAACCAGAGTCATTACAGTTTAAAGAGGAGCAGGAGGAAACCTGCACCAGTCATGAGGGAGAACTTGAAGTGAAACAGGAGGCTGATACTTTAATGTTGACTGCTGATAATGAGGAAACTGACCACATGGAACCAGAACCAGATAGTGACCACCAGCTCCTCTCTCACAGCTCTCCTGTAGGTCAAAGTCGAGATCAGACAGGAAGTCACCATGTTGAATCGGTGTCTAATAGAAGTGCAGAGTCAAAGCAATTGATAGACACAATTCACATTGGTGAGAAGCCACATTCATGTAAAACATGTGGAAAGAGTTTTTTTCAGAATTGGCAATTGATAGCCCATGAAAGAGTTCACACAGGTGAAAAGCCGTATTCCTGCAAAACATGTGGAAAGTGTTTTCGAGCTCGTTCAGGTTTGTTAAGACATGAAAGAATTCACACTGGTGAGAAGCCACATTCATGTAAAACATGTGGAAAGAGTTTTATTCAGAAGTGGGATTTGAAAGCCCATGAAAGAATTCACACTGGTGAGAAGCCACATTCATGTAAAACATGTGGAAAGAGTTTTATTCAGAAGGGGGATTTGAAAGCCCATGAAAGAGTTCACACGGGTGAGAAGCCGTATTCCTGCAAAACATGTGGAAAGTGTTTTTGGCATAGTTCATCTTTGGTGGTGCATGAAAGAATTCACACTGGTGAGAAGCCGTATTCCTGTAAAACATGTGGAAAGTGTTTTACACATAGTTCATCTTTGGTGGCGCATGAAAGAATTCACACAGCTGAGAACCCTAATTCCTGTAAAACATGTGGAAAGGGTTTTTCACATAGTTCAGGTTTGGCAATGCATGAAAGAATTCACACTGGTGAGAAGCCGTATTCCTGTAAAACATGTGGAAAGTGTTTTACGCGTAGTTCATCTTTGGTGGCACATGAAAGAATTCACACAGATGAGAACCCTAATTCCTGTAAAACATGTGGAAAATGTTTTACTCATCATACACGTTTGGTAAAACATGAAAGAATTCACACCGGCGAGAAGCCATATTCCTGTGAAACATGTGGAAAGTGTTTCAAGAAAGGTTCAGGTTTGAGAAAACATGAACGAATTCACTCTGATGAGAAGCCATATTCATGTAAAACATGCGGAAAGTGTTTCACGAGCGGTTCAGATTTGGTACATCATGAAAGAATACACACAGGTGAGAAACCATATTCCTGCAAAACATGTGGAAAGTGTTTTACGCGTAGGTCATCTATGACAAAACATGAACGAATTCACACAGTGAAGAAGCCATGTTCCTAAAAAACATGTTAAAAGTGTTGTCAGGATAGTTCGTCTTTGCTAAACCACGGAAGAATCTATGCAGGTGAGATGCCATATTCCTACAAAACGTGAAAAATGTTTCAGGATGTTTCACAGTTGGTAAAACATGAAATAATTCACAGTGAGAACCCATATTCCTGTAATATGTGAAAAAGTGTTGCAGTAAAAATTTAAATAATTCACACAGGTGATGTGCCATATTCCTGTGAAACTTGTGGAAAGTGTTTGTCAAAGATCGCATTTGATAGAAAGATGTTTGATAAAGTCACACCCTTTATTATCTTTTTGAAACTCCATCAAACAAATCCTCTCCAAAGATACTATATATTCTTAATGCTCTGAAGACTTAACATTTCCCTTAAATCCATAAGCAGAAGTAATCCATTTTAAAATTGTAAATGGTGTGTGTCCATTCAGTGAACTGTTATGGCAGAGATTTGGTTTTGAAATAAATATGTAATTTTGATGATCACTTATTTTTTCTATGTAGTTTGTCCTCTGAAGCATTCTGGACTGGTTTGGTAAAACGGTAAAAAGGTTTGGTAAGAGCTTTTTTTCTGTGAAGAACCCAGAGAGGGTTATTTGGTTATTTTTTATTTCACAAATAGTGTTATTTCCTTAATATTTGGTCATGTGTGGCTTTTGGAAAACAATAAATGTTTACGTATAGGCACCGCTGTGATCGTCACACTTTTTCTGTTACAAACTGACTCCGGCCCACATCAGAGAATGGAAAAGTTATGTGACCCTCGAAGGAAAAAGTTTGGGGACCCCTGGTGTAGACTATCTGAACTGTTTTCAGAAGTGGAAGACAAATGTGATAAATGACATGGTTCTCTGTGTCACCACGTCTTTTCTTTGTCCTGATCTTAAAGGTTTCTGGGTGGACAATTTTACTGTTGTGTCCACTGTTCTTGGGGTAAATCTCTAACTGCTATATATATATATATATATATATATATATATATATATATATATATATATATATATATATATATATATATATATATATATATCTATATATATATATATATATATATATATATAGTAGCAGTTAGAGATTTACCCCAAGAACAGTGGACACAACAGTAAAATTGTCCACCCAGAAACCTTTAAGTATACATTGCTATATTTGGGATTCCTGACCCCTCACTTGTACTTAACTCTACACAAAAAGACATAATAGCTTTCACATCCTGACTAGCAAGACGTTCATTATTGTTTCATTGTAAGTCTGCTAAATATCCTTCTATCTCTCTGTGGCTCAAAGATATCATATAAAAAAACAAACTTTAATCATTAATTGCCTATTTCACTAATTTAACTTCCTGATTGAATGTGTGCCTGTTATTATTTTCTCCTACATTCTTATCAAAATGTGTTTTTGTTTTTTTTGGGGTTATTTTCATTTGTATGTGTATCTGTGACTGTGTACATGTGTTTGTTTGTTTAAAATAAAAAAGGAAAAATAGCCTGTGAATTTAATGTATTGTATTGTATTGTATTGTATTGTATTGTAAAATATTTGGAAAAAAATATGCATGAGGCAGTGACACATTCTCTTTTATTAGCCTGAAAGCATTAGCAGGTGAAATGTGACCATGTGGTTGTTACAGCGTTAGGCCTCGGGTTAGTGTTGGTGTGTTTGGTCTCTCTCTCTCTCTCTCTCTCCCTCTCTCTCTCTCTCTCTCTCTCTCTCTCTCTCTCTCTCTCTCTCTTCTCTCTCTCTCTCTCTCTCTCTTCTCTCATCACTCTCTCTCTCTCTCTATCTCTCTCTCCTCTCTCCTCACTCTTCTCTCTCTCTCTCTTCTCTCTTCTCTCTCATCACTCTCCTCTCTCTCTCTCTCTTCTCCTCTCTCTCTCTCTCTTTCTCTCATCACTCTCTCTCTCTCTCTCTCTCTCTCTCTCTCATCTCTTCTCTCTCCTCTCTCTCTCTCTCTCTCTCTCTCTCTCTCTTTCTCTCATCACTCTCTCTCTCATCTCTCTCTCTCTCTCTCTCTCTCTCTCTCTCTCTCTCTCTCTCTCTCTCTCTCATCACTCTGCTCCTCCAGGTGAATTCTCCTCCTTCGATCAGTGGCTGTTTTCACTCTTCTGATCAACAGATGTGAGTCAAAGAGAGGATGAGGAAGTGCAGCATGAGAGGAAGATCAGAGAGAATCAGTAACATCAGTGTGAGTCTGTTTCTGTTTGTTTATCTGTGACAGTGTTTACTCTCTTCAGAGGAAAATAGTTTTTTGTTAACAGTTATTGTTTTTTCTCACCCTGAGGTGAGGTGACGCTTTTTGTTTGTTTTTTCTTGTAAGTTATTTAACTGTGGCTTATTTTCTCCAGAGAGTGACGTTGACCTGGTCAGTGGAGTTTAGTTTGACCAGCGTTGTCAGTTTGGGACAACTTTAGTTTCCTTCTTTAATAAATATCATTATTTTATACACATTGATCAACCTCTGTGTCCTGGGAAATATTTCATTTTTCACATTTCCTCCCCTCATCCCCTGGTTAACATCTCAGGAGTTATTAGTGTCATTAATGGAATGATTTGTGTTTTTGCAGAAGTCTTTGATCAGTTCAAAAATACTTTGCAGGCTCTGCACAGTGGAGTTGCCAACAAAGTTACGTTTCCACATGTAACCACAAGGGGGCGAGATAGGTCAGTTTATGCAGAAGCGCTTCGCAATTCATTTGAATTTGAATGAGTATTACATTTTTTGGGTTTGTTATTCTGACGATGTTTTTGTTCCTGTTTTCTGTCTATTGTTTTTCTGAGTAATTTTGTTTCTGATTTTCTTTCTATTTATTTCCTCCTCCCTGTTTTCCAGAGTATTTTTTTCTGAATTATTGAGAACTCTCGCGAGAACCTCCAACCTGCACGTGACTCCCATAGACCTATGGTGGCTCCTTCCCTCACATACTGTAAATGCCTCATCATCAACTATCTATTGTACCGGACACCGAGAGCACAGACCTCCGCTAAGCCGAGTGCTTCTCTCGTTTTGAATATTTTAGCCTAATCATTTAGGGTTAGGGTGTCAAACATACGGTCAGCGGCTCCAGTCCGGCCCGGTCGGTACTAGCGCGTATTTGCATACAATCAAACGGTCCCCGGAATCGATACTTGAACGCATCCTTGTAACATAATCCGAGTGGAAGAATAGGCGATTTCGTAAGATGACTTGAACGCAGCACTGCTCGCAAAGAGCGTGATGACGTAGGAAAAGTGGATTTATTACTTCCATGTCATTTTGCGATGAGTTTACTGGTCCGGCCCCCTTAAGGTCGGATTAAGCTGGATGAGGCCCCCGGACCAAATGAGTTAGACACCCCTGATTAAGGAGGAACATGCTGTGAACAGTTGTAGTTGCAGAGCCTACAAAATACACCCGAGCAGCGCTTTATCCTCCACCGGAGGGTCGCGGGGGTGCTGTGCATATCTCAGCTGACATAGGGTGATAGGCGGGTGATAGGCGGGTGATAGGCGGGTGATAGGCGGGTGATAGGCGGGTGATAGGCGGGTGATAGGCGGGTGATAGGCGGGTGATAGGCGGGGTTCACCCTGGACGGTTGGTCAGTCCATCACAGGGCGTGTTGTAACCAGTGATAGCGTCTACAGATCACTGGAGGCTATACGCTCACGTAAGTTTACCATTAAAAGAAAAAGTTAATATTCCAAGTTAATGTCGTTGCTGGTCATCCAAGGCGTTAGGTGGCGCTGTAGCTGTCTGTCAATACGGCCACCCGAAACTGTGGTCCGGTCCTGCAGACACATAATATTGTGTTTTCGCGATCTTTAGGGATATTTAACAAATATGAAACTCTGTGAATTAAATAAACGATTATAAATCATATATACATCATATGTTCAGGTCTCCAAGTGTCATGTGAACAGTTTTACAGGCGCCTCTTTGACACAGCGATAACCCAGCGGAAGTAGACATCACAAAGCGGAAGTAGACATCACAAAGCGGAAGTAAACAAACAAAGCGCTAGCAGCGTTAGCTCCGTGCTCTGCATGTGAAGACGGTGGTGTGTTCATGTGTCGCGGGTAAAATATTCATGTTGTTAACGAAGCAGCGATGTCTTCGCTTCAGTATTTCGGAGATTTAATCACCGAGCGACCAACTGTTGCCGCTGAAGAGATATTCAGAAACACCGAAAGAACCGTCGTCGAGGACGAGGAAGAGTTGGATCGTCAGCGCAAACTTGTGGAGATCGTTTCCAAACCTCGACTAAAGTTACAGCAAATAGGTCTGTAAATCCACAATGGTCTTTATAAATACTAACAAGTCAATGTGACTCATATCGGACTTATTTCACCGTGTTTTCTACATACATAGAGCCGTAGAATCAGTGTTGTTTTTGGCAGCCATTTTAGATTTAGGCCCTGTCCCATTACCTCTGCTAACCCTACATTTTGCGCGTTCACGTGTAGGTTGGAGCTATGGTGATTGTGATCGTTTCCTCATAATCAACCCTCAAATTGTAGTGAACTCTGGTGCAGGATTAAAAAGAAGTGGAATATGAAATTACCCATGATGCTTTGCGGATTCAGCGAACCGAGGAACATTTTCGTTGTAATATATTTTCGCAAATAAGCACGTTACAATGTCGAACTGTGTTGGAATATGTTGGTTTGATATACATCCAAAGGACCGTTGAGCTTTGAACACGACTGTCAGAAAATAAGTGAAGATTTATGAAAGCAGCTAGCTAACTAGCTAGCGAGCGGCTACCCGCCGAGTGCCCCGAGAGAGCACGCCCGCCACGAAGAGCTGCATGACGGGCAAACGCCATCGAATCACCCGGCAAACAGCCGCCAACCAGCTCTGCTACATCTGGATAGTTTTGTCAGTGTTTGAATGTGTGTACCGGTGTTCACTTGAACACTAATACCATGGACTTGTCAGATTTCAATCACATTCGTGATATAGCGTTTACGAGGACGGAGAAAGACAGGTGTCGTGGCAATGTGGGTATCCCCGACAGAAAGTGTTTCCCCTGGCCGCGGAGAAAATAAGTAAATTAAAACTAACAACAATTGCATTGTTTAATTCAGTGTTCTGGTGTTGTAATTATCTACGATGTTTTGCAAAATAAATACTTTTATTCTTTTGTACGTCGTAACGTCGTTCTACTCACTGAATGGAAAAACCAAGGCATTAAATTCTTCATGTGATTTGACACATATGACACGCTGTAATTCATTATTTCAGACTGTTTACCTGTCTGCCATAATTTGTATCCCCCCATATCTTTGGCTAGAAAAGTTGTTCATAATCACAGAGGTTATAGAGTAATATGTGAAGTAAACATAAAATAAATCATTTGATGATCAGGTTTCATCTGTCCATTTTTTTTGTCGAAGTGCGCATGTGTCGATCGTTTTGTCGACAAAAAAGTCCAATCCATACTTAGTACTTCTTGGATTAAAATTATCAACTGTAATTCATTGGGGGCCACCAGAAATGTTTCTGTTGGCCGCCATTGGCCCCCGGGCCGCACTTTGAGAACCAATGCTTTAGATGTTTAGCTTTGCACAGTGAACACTGAGCTGTGTTGCTATGGTGATGGAACAGTTGTGTTTATTTACAGCTTAATCCTCTACTGCTTTGGAGAAGTTTGTCTCAAACCAGGACACAATGTTTAAACTGATTATAAGTATGGATTTTCTAAATTCTCTAAACTTTATAAAGTTCATATGAACTTTGCACGTCACACTGGTCCAGCACTGTTCCCAAGGAACTCGCAGTGCTCCACCTGCTGGACTATAATGGTAGTTTAAACGAAGGGTTTTGTCGGTTGACCAAATTCAGTTCAATTCCTTCTGAACTTGAGTAAGGAGTCGACAATGAACCTTTTTTAAAAGGATTAATTTAGCGGTTGCGAAAAAAAAAAGGTTACAGAGCACACATTGAAAAGCGGCACCGGAGCATCAGCGTGATTATGTAAACAAAAAAAACGTGTCGACTGGACAGCGGAGATTCCAGTGGTACCATTTTTATCACTCTATCACCAAGATTCACGGATCCAGCCCCAAAATAAGAGCAAAACAACAACTGACTCAAGAAATACAAGCAGAAATGTTGTCTTACCTTTGCTGTTTATCAAAACAAGTTATTTCCACTGGAACAAAACCACTTCTAATGAAGAACGACACTTCCCTACCGGTTTCGAGGTTTAAAACGAGCTGTCAATCACCCAAATTGACCAAGCCAGAGCTATGGCGCTGCGTAACTGAAGACGCTACAGACTCACAGAGTTGTTGTTACACACCGCTCAGGGAGCATCGATTTACAGGGAGTTTCCATACATTTATTTTAAAAACAAGTTCTTTTTACACCAATAATGTCATGTAAATTTTTAAAACTTTTTAGACCAATAGTGATTTTCACATTCTGTGAGAAGCCAAAAACAAGGCATATAAGTCGCATACTAGCCCTTTATTAGCAAATATGAAGCACATGTTAACACTTAGTTGGAAAAATCTTAATTCATGTCGTAATACAGGTAGAATAAGGTGTTAATACGTGCTTAATGATTACTAATAAAGGGCTAGTATGCGACTTATATATGTTAGTTAGCAACTTGTTAATGGTGAATATGTGTTCCCTAATATAAAACTTCTATTTAGTTGTTTACTGAGTTCTGTATCTTCCATTTCTGACAATCGCATTCTGTGAGAAGCCAAAATGACTAGTGTCTAAATTAAATGGGTTTTAATAATTTGGTACCTAAGAAATTTGTGTCAAACTGTGCCAAAAGAGAGAACACCAAGACAGCTCTTTACTAAAACCTCTGTCATTTTACTCTGCTTTACTTCAGCAGCATCAGACTTTGCACAGCTCATGTCCACATGTTGTTACATGTCCCCCATGTGTTTTTAAGCTCCTACTGCATATTTTAAAGGTGATATTTGCTTTAAAATGCAATATTTTTTAGTCGAGTGAAAAAAATCCTTAATTTATGCTGTGTTCATGTGCATTTGCTCTGACACAGTGGCATCTACAGTGAAACATAGTGTCACAAGTGTTATATTTATGTGGATACCAGGATAATCCACATAGAGCTTGTAACTGTAGAGATTTACTCTATTTAGTTTGGGCATGTCATTTTAGAGCAGGGAAGAAGAGGCTACAGGTTCAATTTTGCAGTTGTACTAAATAAACCAAGAACCATCCAATCTTAAACTAACCTTGTTTGTGTGTCTTTGTGTCTGTAGAGCTTCCACAGCAGCATGTCTGTAAAGAGGAGGAGGTTCTCACTGAGCAGCAGCTCTGGAACCAGGAGAGGAACTCCAGTCTGGACCAAGAGGAACCAGAGTCACTACAGATTAAAGAGGAGCAGGAGGAAACCTGCATCAGTCATGAGGGAGAACAGCTTGAAGTGAAACAGGAGGCTGATACTTTAATGTTGACTCTTGATAATGAGGACATGAAACCAGAACCAGACAGTGACCACCAGACATGTGATTACAATCACACAGGAAGTCACAGAGTGGAAGAAAACATCATGGAAGATGTGGATCTTCAGCACAGACTCCATATGAACTGGGGACCTGTAATAACGTTACAGAGGACAGGTCTGTACAGCCAGGATGTGGCTTCTGTTTTACTTTGATCTTCCCCAAACCAAGTTTGTTTTTCACTAAGACTAGATCTGATTAAGAAATGAACCAAAGATATGTTTTCATAATATAATGTCAGTCACAGTTAATGTAGAGTGTAGCTCAACAGCTAGAGACCCACTGGTGCTGTACCCAGTCGTGTGTCAGCTCTTCTAATAGTGAGTCCAGTATGTATTTATTTATTTAAAGACAGTTGTGTTTTTTTAGTGTGTTCTACTTAGTGAGCTGTAGGTTTAGACTAATGATGCTCACCCTGCTCTGGACAATTAACAAACATTTAAATTCATGCTTGTTGTGGCAGCTTTTGTCTTGAGGATTATTTGTTTGTGTTCTATACGTTTATATTTGACAGTGCTTATTCTTCTCTGTTTTTAACTTATTTATTTGTGTCTCTGTGTCTGTAAAGAGGAGGAGGTTCTCACTGAGCAAGAGGAACCAGAGTCATTACAGATTAAAGAGGAGCAGGAGGAAACCTGCATCAGTCATGAGGGAGAACAGCTTGAAGTGAAACAGGAGGCTGACACATTAATGTTGACTGCTGATAATGAGGAAACTGACCACATGGAACCAGAACCAGTTCAATTCACAATTCACACTAGTGAGAAGCCACATTCATGTAAAACATGTGGAAAGAGTTTTTTTCAGAATTGGCAATTGATAGTCCACGAAAGAGTTCACACAGGTGAAAAGCCGTATTCCTGCAAAACATGTGAAAAGTGTTTTACGCGTGCTTCAGGTTTGGTAACACATGAAAGAATTCACAGTGGTGAGAAGCCACATTCATGTAAAACATGTGGAAAGAGTTTTATTCAGAAGGGGGATTTGAATGCCCATGAAAGAATTCACACAGGTGAGAAGTTATATTCCTGTAAAACATGTGGAAAGAGTTTTACTCAAAATGGGCAATTGATAGTCCATGAAAGAGTTCACACAGGTGAGAAGCCGTATTCCTGCAAAACATGTGGAAAGTGTTTTTCGCGTGGTTCAGGTTTGGTAGTGCATGAAAAAATTCACACTGGTGAGAAGCCACATTCCTGTAAAACATGTGGAAAGTGTTTTAGTGCTCGTTCAGTTTTGGAAAGACATGAAAGAATTCATGCAGACGAGAAGCCATATTCATGTAAAACATGTGGAAAGTGTTTTAACAATGGTTCATGTTTGGTAAGACATGAAAGAATTCACTCTGGAGAGAAGCCACATTCCTGCAAAACATGTGGAAAGTGTTTCAGCGATGGTTCAAGTTTGGTAAAGCATGAAAGAGTTCACACAGGTGAGAAGCCATATTCCTGTAGAATATGTGGAAAGTGTTTTAGCGATGGTTCAAGTGTGGTAAAGCATGAAAGAGTTCACACAGATGAGAAGCCGTATTCCTGCAAAACATGTGGAAAGAGTTTTCTTCAGAAAGGGCATTTGGTTGACCATGAAAGAATTCACACAGGTGAGAAGCCATATTCCTGCAAAACATGTGGAAAGTGTTTTAGGACAAGGTCAGGTTTGGTAAACCATGAATTAACTCACACAGGTCAGAAGTCGTATTCCTGTAAAACATGTGGACTGTTTTTTAAGGATAGTGGGTTCTTGTTAAAACATGAGTTAACTCACACAGGTGAGTAGTTACATTACTGTAAAACATATGGAACGTATTTTAGCAATGAATTAATTCACATAGGTAAAATGTTTGCAGTAAAATATGAAATAACTCACACTGGTGATGAGTCATATTCCTGTAAAACTTGTGGAAAGTGATTTAGTCAAAGATCGCATTTGATAAAAAGATGTTTGATAATGTCACACACCCTTTATTGTCTTTTATAAACTCCGTCAAACAAATCTTCTCCAAAGATACTATATATTCTTAACGCTCTGAAGACTTAGAATTAAATAAATCCAAAAGCAAAAGTATCTATTTCAAAATGTATTGTCTTTTTGAAACTCCTTCAAACAAATCCTCTTCGAAGATCTAATATATTCTTTGCACTCTAAATACTTAACATTTCCCTTAAATCCATAAGCAGAAGTAATCCATGTTAAATGATGTGTATCCATTCAGTGAACTGTTACGGCAGAGATTTGGTTTTGGAATAAATGTGTATTTTTGATGATCACTTATTTTGTCCTCTGAAACATTCTGGACTGATATTCATGATTTTCTCATGTAAATTTTCTCTTCTGCATTCCTCATTTACAATTTTGTTACAGTTTCCCTAATTTCCCCTCTTTACTCCAGAACAGTGATGGGAAACCATACTATCATCTGTCCCTAATCACAGAGGATTAATTTCAAAGTTGTTTGATATTATCTTGGCTTTTAGCGACCACTCAAATGCTAAACTAATGTGTACATGGGAAGAGGAACTGGGAATGCAGAATACAGGAAGAGTCCTGAGAACACGTCATAGCGAGGAAACAATCTACCACCTGTTGTGCTCGTCTTGGACTAATCCAATTTAAGGTCTTATACAGGGTGCATTTCTCTAAGTCTAGACTATATGAACTGTATTCAGAAGTGGAAAACTTCTCTGTGTCACCTTAGTCACATGTCTTTTCTTTGTACTGATCTTAAAGGTTTCTGGGTGGACAATTTGACTGTTGTGTCCACTGTTCTTGGGCTAAATATAAAGTATATATTGCTATATTTGGGATTCCTGACCCCTCACTTGTACTTAACTCTACACAAAAAGACATTATAGCTTTCACATCCTTACTAGCAAGACGTTCATTATTGTTTCATTGTAAGTCTGCTAAATATCCTTCTATCTCTCTGTGGCGCAAAGATATCGTGTTTAATTAAATACATTAATTGTGAATTACCTATTTTACTAATTTTACTACCTGATTGAATGTGTGCCTGTTATTATTGTATTTTGTGTTGCATAAATAACCAGTAATATGTGCTGGTCATGATGAGCTGATTCATTCATTGGTTGTTACACTTTACTTTATTTGTAATTTAATTTAATTATTTTCTCCTACATTCTTATCTGAATGTTTATTTTGTGTGGTTATTTTCATTTGTATGTGTATCTGTGACTGTGTACATATGCATATATGTTGTTTTTTGTTGTTTTTTTTAATAAAAGGAAACGTCAATTGTATTTCTCAATTCTCAATATTCAATAAAAATATTTTGGAAAAAAATATGCATGAGGAAGTGACAAATTCTCTTTCATTAGCTTGAAAGCATTAGCAGGTGAAATGTGACCATGTGGCTTTAATGGAATGATTTGTGTGTTTGCAGAAGTCTTTGATCAATTCAAAAATACTTTGCAGGCCTTGCGAAGTGGAGTTGCCAACAAAGTTAAGTTTCCGTATGTAACCACAAGGGGGCGAGATAGGTCAGTTTATACGGAAGCGCAGTGATGTGGCAAAACGTCATACTGTCGTGGGTTTATAGGCATAATTCACCATGATCTGTATGTGAAGGTTAAGGCGCTGGAAGGTTCGTGTTCAAGACATGCGAGGGTTTATGTTCACAGCTGGTTTGTGGAGATGGTTAATTAGTGACCATGGTCCCTTTAAATTACTGAGTCACGTGGTGATGAAAAACGCCATATTTGTTTTGGGCAATCAGCTGTTTTTCATTCATAAATAAATGAGTGACGCAGCTGCGTTAGTCGATGCTGGAAATTGTTTTCCGTCGTTTTCTACGATTTCCACACTGATGAACCTGACGTTTGTCGACTGGACGAATCCAGAGACGCAAACATGTTTGGGAATGATGTCGCTCTCAAACTTCCTGAACTCTGTGAATCATCAGCATCGGCATGGTTTGACCAGACGGAGGCGCAGCACTAAATATGACGATGTGTTGTCAGCCATAGTTCAACAGCAGCGAGAGTCGTGAAGCTCCTTAAGAAAGGTAAGACTAACACTAACCAAACAATCAAGAATCACCTGTTGAAAACATTTGAACTTTCTGATGCGGAGCGAGCGGCTTTTCTTTCTGTAAAGACTGAGACACAAACTCTCTGAACTGATGGATCATATGTTGGCGTTTCTGTCCGAACACAAGACACAAGGATT
This sequence comes from Microchirus variegatus, assembly GCF_963457635.1. Lineage (NCBI taxonomy): Eukaryota > Metazoa > Chordata > Actinopteri > Pleuronectiformes > Soleidae > Microchirus > Microchirus variegatus. The sequence continues at coordinate 339,055 of NC_139807.1, read as the reverse complement.
TTCTTTTTGTTCAGCTTTTCCTGCGCCAATTTCCGTCTCAGGTAAGAGAAACACAACAATCAGTGACTTTGTCGTCGACCTCAATGTCATACTTCGTCCAAATGTTTTTTTTTAATATATATTTTGTCCAAAACTTGACAAAAACGTCATACTATACTATGTTGTCGACCTCAATGTCATACTACGCTATTTTGTCTAAAAGCTGACAATTTTTTTGAAAAAAAAGTGTTCGTCCAAAATCAGACAATTGAAACATTTTTTTTTAGCCCAAAATGTGACCTCAATGTCATACTTCGTCCAAAATCTGACAATTTTTAAAAAATATATTTTTTGTCCAAAATTTGACAAAAACGTCATACTATACTATGTCGTCCAAAATCGGAAATTAAAAAAGAATTATTTTTTTACTCCTAAATGTGACCAAAACGTCATACTATACTATGTCTTCGACCTCAATGTAATACTACACTATTTATTAAAAAAAAAAAAAATGTTGGTCCAAAATCTGACAAAAACGTCATACTATACTGTCGTCCAAAACCGGACAATCAAATTTTTTTTTAAAAATGTGTCAAAAATGTGACAAAAACGTCATACTATACTATGTCGTCCAAAATCGGAAAATTAAAAAAAAAAAATAGTTTTAATCCTAAATGTGACCAAAACATCATACTATACTATGTTGTCGACCTCAATGTAATACTACACTATTTCGTCCAAAATCTTACAATTTTTTTGGAAAAAAAAATTTTGGTTCAAAACTTGACCAAAACGTCATACTATACTATGTCGTCCAAAATCGGAAAAAAAAAAAAAAAAAAAAAGTTTTAATCCAAAATGTGACCAAAACGTCATACTATACTATGTCGTCCAAAATCGAAAAAAAAAAAAAAAAAAAAAAGTTTTAATCCAAAATGTGACCAAAACGTCATACTATACTATACTAATGTTGTCGACCTAAATGTCAGTGTAGTATTTCACTAATATTTATCCAGCAATGAAACCAGTCGTAATTATAATCATAAGGATACATTTTATTTGTAACACAAACATCAAACACACACACAGAAATTAAAAGATAAAAGAAACAATTAAAAAAGTGAAAAGGTGAAAGTGGAAACAGACGATGATCAAGACAGAAGGTAGAGGTTAATGAATACAATTGTTTTTTTAAACAGTAACTTTTACATACAAATGCACATTTAAAGGCGCCATATGTAAGAATGTGGCCAAAAACAGTTACTACACTCAAATTCAAAATACAGAGGTTTTTTAGATTTTCTTTTTTAACGTAACTGGCAACCCGTGGTTGCTCGGCAGCTGAGACTCTACTGACTGCAATGACTGGTAGAGGGCGGTAGGTGGCGCCACATGAATCCACAAAACATGATTTCAAATGCAAATATTTTGTCTGTACTGTTGTTGTTGGTGAGTTCAGTTTGTTATATGAACATTATTCCTGAGTCTCTGTGACATATTAGGAGGATTTTATCATTTATTACATAATGCACCTTTAATTAAAATATAATTTTCATTGTCAGTTATCATTTTAAAATGGCAATGTAACCACACTGAAGCCACGCAGGAGTAAAAAACTTAAAGGAAAAGAAGAAAACCCGGGACAAAGTGGAGCTAAAGCAGCGACACATGAGTTTTCTTCAAGGATCTTCTTCAATTCACCCTTAAGTTCTGCAAGAGAGACAGAAAACAGGAAGCAGTGGAGTGAGAAAAATATAAAAACATTAGTTCTGGGCACTAGATGAGTTTCCATGACGACTGACCAGATTACGTGCCGCGACACTGGAGTCCAGGCACCGTTTACCAGTTAGATGCATTAGCTCCTTTAGCGCCATTAGCACACCTCAGCTCTAGAATATAACAAATACCTTGTTTTCCTGGTGCTCTCGGTCTGTTTCTTCTTTCTCAGTCTCTTCCTGGACTGGTCACGCTTCAAAATGTATTTGATGGCGTCCTCCATTAGTGAACCTTTCTCACAAGTGGACTTTTTGTCTCGGAGGAACTGCACATAGCTGTGTGAGAAAGACAGAGTATCTTACACCTAGAACAAAGTGACACCAGTGTCATTGTTCTTTTCCAATTAAAGTGGTTAGTGTTGGCATTTTCACATAAGGATTACACTTTGTGTCGCTAGCAAGTGCACTTGCACTTCTGTTGGTGTGAAAATGAGTTGTGGACATGTGTGCTGTTGGCACATGTTATGTAGAGGCAGCAGAACGCCACAGGTTAAAACATGGTTTAAAGTGATAGTTGGGAATTTTGAACATAAGACCTATTTTCCAACTCAGCCGGTGTGATGGAGACATTTTCAAGAAATTTCATTCAGTTCTTCTAGTTGCTGAGTTAGCAGTCAATGATACAAGTTAGCATGGCATTAAAAACACTCATACTGACTCCACAGTGCACCTGAGGCAAATCAATTGTAACGGCAGACTATTGATGTACATATCTGTGTTGATAGAATGTTTGAAATAAAACCAACCTTGCAATTTGAAGGATTTATGTCTCAGCAGCAGAATGCTGAGAAAGTAGTCCCTCAAAAATTAATGCAATGCGAGGTTAGTTTTATTTCAAACATTCTATCAACACAGATATGTACATCAATAGTCTGCCGTTACAATCGATTTGCCTCAGGTGCACTGTGGAGTCGGTATGAGTGTTTCTAATGCCATGCTAGCAGGTACCATTGACTTGCGCTAGCCATAGCATCAGTGAACTCTGCAACGAGAAGAACTGAATGAAATTTTCTTGAAAACGTCTCCATCACACCGGCTGAGTTGGAAAATAGGTCTTATGTCCAAAATTTGAACTATCCCTTTAAGTCAATGACACAGTAGCTTATTGGGCTCATGCCAGACACTTTAGACCATGCACTGTAGATTGTTTAAATGGTGCCCATAGAGAGAATATAAAGAAGAGTATGGTAGTTTAGTACAGTCCATGTCTTCTGATAGACAATCAGCAGCATTTGTGGCAATTCACTTGTGGACTGTTTTTACCTGATCTTGCCGTACATCGTAGACTCATACAGGTCCTTCAGGGTCATGTTTCGGTGAACACCAAAGCCAACAAGTGCTTCTCCTGCTTGCCGTGGCCTCATGGATTTCTCTTTGGCTTCTATATTACGACGATGAAATCTGACTTCCTCCAAAACGTCAGTGTAGGCAATCGCATATGAAGTCAAGGAATCCTTTAAATATATAAAAAGAAAACAATGTTTTTTTTTGATAAAGCTCCATCAACATTATTTTGAGGTGTGATTGTATGAGGAACTAACACAAATATACAGCCTACTACTTAACCTCCATACAACATGATCTACATCTCATTAGTCTTTACCTTGTTGGCCATATGTGAGTTCTGACTCTTGTCGTCTTGTCGCTCCCTCTGGTGTTCTGCTACCAGTCTGGCAGTATACGTCAGATCATTCTCCAGCAGCCATTTGAAGGTTTTATCCTTGTACTTGCCAAACTGAATCGCAAACTGACTGAGAACCAGCCTGCTATTGCCCGTGTCGCCGTCCTCAGAGCGGACACGAGCCTTGGCTTCATCCTCCACCACTTTTGGCGTCTTCATCTGAGGACGTCTTCCAGCTGGAGCAGCTCTCAAATGCCAATTGTCGGCAGCACATTTCTGAGCCTCCTGTGACGGATTCAGGTCCAGGTTTCCATTAGGAGTTTTCCTCAAAAGAGGCTCATCTCTCTAATAACATTCATGAAGAAAAGTCATGTGAGCATCATTTTTAAGATGAGCCATTGTAAGAGATTTTCTGAAATTCAATATGTGTAGCTGAACTTACATCTAGAAATGCTTTGGTTTTTGAAACTGAAATGAAAGAAAATAGAATGGTGTTATAAAATATACACAGTGTATATATATATATATATATATATTTTTACAACTTAATGACTGGTAGTTGAACTCAATTCACTTTTTTTTCAACAGGGACGAGAGTTTCTGGGACGATAAGATTCAATTTATGATTCCGATTCATTGAGATTCTACATCAGAGCTGTCAAACGTACGGCCCGGGGGCCAGAACTGGCCCGACAGAGGGTCCAATCCGGCCCAAAGGATGAATTTGTTAAAATGACAATGTCAAATACAATATTTTTCACTTCCAGACACCTGTGACTAAATGTTTGTGCCTTAATGGATCCAGTGATGTGGAAATGGTACATTTAGGCATATTATTGTGAAATTGCACTCCATATTTTCCATTAATTTCATGTTTTGTAAAAAGATACTTCATTAAATAAAAATTAAAAGAATTCAGAGTTCTTGTTGTTCTTAGATTATTATGCTATTATTTAACTGGTCCGGCCCACTTGAGATCTAGTTGTGCTGTATGTGGCCCCTGAAGAACAATGAGTTTGACACCTCTGGTCTACATGTATAATGTACGGTGGCCCTGAGGGTCATTTCAGGAAACAAAACAGATGAAAGCTTCCCATTTAAATGAGTGATACTAGAAAAGTATACAAATAATAAAACACATGTACAAACTAACAGGCAATGTATCTGTGCACAGAATGTCTTATATTTTATTATCAATATTGACAACTTTGGGCTTCCCTATAAACTCTGTTGTGAAAGTACACAACCGTTAAACTGCAACCAACAAAAACAAACGACGCTGAAGTTAGCCTCCGATTCGGCTCATCACCTGACCTATCACACACCTACAGTCATGATCCTGATCCTACACAATTATCCAGTTTAAATATTAGACCTGCTTATCATTTGTCACACAGTATATTGTATCTCCTGAAGACATACTTTACAAAAAATGAAGCTAATTCAGTTGTTAAATTGGTATAGTATTACTTATTGAGGCATCCTATTACTATAAGTTCATCCATTGCATACCAGAATAGCCACTCTATTTCACATGAACTGCAATGAGTCTGACTACTTTTTTAAAAGCTCTTTCCTGCTCAATCCTTTAGTTCACAAATAGAATAAAGGTTTCACAAATCACAGAGTGTGTTTTTATGAATCTTCAGGGTCTGTAGATTAATCTAGTCCAGATTTCAGAAGTCTAGGTACAGTGGTTTTGGATCAGGACCTGGTCCAAAGTGGTCTATATGCTGAAAAAACGTTGAAATGTGCCTTTAATGCATTTTCACAAATAGAATACAGGTTTCGCAAATCAGAGAGTGTGTTTTTATGAATCTTCAGGGTCTGTAGATTAATCTAGTCCAGATTTGACAGTGGTTTTGGATCAGGACCTGTTCTAATGAGGTCTGAGTATAAAGAAAAACGGTGAAATCTCCCCTTTAGAATTTTCACAAATAAAATAAAAGCTTCGCAAATACAACAGTGGATGTCATGTTAGGTTAATGTCTTACCTAACATGTCTAAAATGTTTTCACATCAAGAAGTGTCACAAAAAACAGACAACCAGTGTGTAAACAGTCTCACTGAGCATCAAGTTTATTTACCCTTAACTTTCCCCTTAAATACTGAATCTGAGGCTTAACTTCAGTGTCGTCCTATAAACTCTGTTGTGAAAGTACACAGCTGTTAAACTGTAACCAACAAAAACAACCAAATGACCAACTGTCTCTCCTTTAAAGAACCAAACGTGCTCTTTGTTCCTTATCTTTTCACGGTTAACTCGGTCCTTAAACGTCTCTTAACAGCAGAACTCACCTAGCTCCTGTGCTACCTGGTTGCAGCTAATGTGCTTCAGTATAGTCACAGTGACTCTCAGAGCTCTTTTCGCGGTGAACTTTGAAACCAAGATATCTGTGATTTCCAGATAACTTTTATCTTCCACCTCACGCTGCAGGACTTTGGGCTTCTGCTTACTGTGTAACAACTGGAAAACAAACTTTTCAAAATCCTCTTTCTTCAAATCCTCTAACGCATCCGCTATGTTCGTGGCTAAACTGTCGGCCATTGTCTCCTCACTTTCATTCCGACTTTCACTTCGAAAAAGGCGCCAACGTTCGAGAATCTTCTTTCGTTTTATTTCACGGCGGTTGGCATCCGTCTATAGGTGCATTACCGCCCCCTGCCGCTCTGGAGTGTGAACCAGAAATATACCACCATCACAACATACACTCGTACACACACATTACTTACCGTATTTCCGGCCCAGTTCTATCCCACTATCTCATCTTTCTTACCCGATAAAACAGCTCCGTATCCCCGAGGAAGTTCATGACTCTTCTGACCAACGTTCGCGCATGATCACGTGAGTCTGCACGACTTCCGGTGCCTTCATGTGCGACTGGACATTTACACTTCAGGCATCAGCGAAGTAACTTCCGTAACCAATGACTGTGTCATCTTTAAACAGTACAGTAGACACGCTCATGTAAACATAGGCTGTAACGTCATCATATTTAAGATGCTTTATAATGTAGTTGTACGTTAACAATTTATTTATATACATGCAGACATTTACGCTCGCGAAACTCCAATATCCGATTTCAGTGAATGCAGCACGATAAATGCCAATAAACAGTACATACACATTATATATCCATTTATATCTATACAAACACACACACACACATACATACATATGTATGTATGTATACATATATATACATACATATATATATATATACATACATACATATATACACACGCACATATATATATTATAATGTAGCAGATTCTGATGAATTATTTAAAAAAAAGAGATTGGACACAGGTGTGTGTGTGTGTGTGTGTCTGCTGTGACCAGTCAAGCGCATTAAACTCTGGTCAAACCTACTGTATCTCTTCCAGTGGACAACGTCAGTGTAAGATATCAAACCACTATTATTTATTTTTTGGAATATTTTTACACACAGAGCTGACGTCAGATATACAGTTTCGTATTCTTGACTTCTAAAAAAAAATATAAATACGACTCCGATCAGTCCTGGTATTAAAATCCACTGTGGTTGATGACATAACTGAACACTCCTTGCATATAGAGAATTGCACGGTTAAGAATTGTTAAAAACAGTTTTGTTTTTTTCTCACTAACAAATACAATGTTTTTTCGTGTATTTGAATAAAGAACGTGGCAAGCTCGAGCTGGTCACAGATGATATGGAGAATCATTTTAACGCCACAATCTTAATTCCAGCTGTGAATGAGGCCTAATATCACAGATTCTGTGTGTACCCTGCACTCACACGATCATGACATTCATAAATGTAAGAACGGGGACAAATGTCCGATCGCAGCCACCGTCGCTCTACACATCCTGTGGGATTCTGGGGCGTCCGTCGGTGCACTCGCACTCCTCTTTGACATGTGGAGTGTCTGGGGACGCCCGGCTCTGGGTCTGTCCTTTGGTCTGACAGGACGGGCAGCAGGCGGTGTGTCCGTCCTGTCTGCAGCTGGGACAAGACAGAACCAGCTGGAAGCAGAACTGGGTGGAACAGAGCTTGTAGCAGTCCCACGGTCGTCCACAGTAGCTGCAGTCTGAACACAGACATGTGATTATTTCAGGTTCTTTCAACCCAAACACTTAAAGGGACAATGTGTAGTATTTATGGGTTTATATAACCCTTTAGAAATATATATATATATGTATATATTTCTAAAGGGTTATATAAAAATTGAATGTAGTTCTGTTTAAGATAAATCGTTCAAAAAGCGGAATTTTAAAGTAGCTTTCCTGCCATTTTAACGTTTAAACAAATTTAAACAAATTTATCAGAGCGCAGAGGCCACGCCTTTTGACGTAGAGAGCATCGAGTTTATCGCGGCTAGCTCAAACATGCTAGGGAGAGTTTGTTCAAATGCGTAGGCTAGCCATTTTGGTTTTTCCTCAAGAAACTTTGACCTAAGCCTGAGAAACTCAGCATATTTCTTTTCTGACCATGACCTGACTTCTGGGGGCGCTATAGAGCCACGGATGGGTTTGTGCCCGAATCCAACATCACATTTTTCACCGACCCGACCTCTGTGCTAAATTTCAAGAGTTTTTATGCACGTTAACCCTCTCAAGAATGAGCGCAAAAATAATAATCTCAACAGGAAAACTAGAAAATGTAAGACAAATTTGTTCCCATGGGAAATAATGTGATCATGTGGTGTAGAAGGGGGCGGAGTCACCGTCCATTTCATAATAATAAAACAAACCTGAGATGACATCAGCGTTGGAGGAGATGGTGTAACGCTCGTCAAAGACAAAAAGTTTTCCGCGATAGAATCCGTCGGGGAAACACTCCAGATATTTGTGGATTCCACCTTTGAGCTGGTAAACCTCTTTACACACGTCCTGCAAACACAGGACGGATGTTTACCCAACAACACTTTTGTGCACACAGTGAAACAGCGTTGTTAAGACAGGGCGTCTTACTTTTGAGCGAAGGTAAGCAGAGCCGCGCTCACAGCGGATCCCTCCTGTGCAGTACATCAGAACCTTTTTGTCCCGGAACAGTTCCAGGTTCTGGTCGACGTAGTCCGGGAAGTAGCTGAACTTACGGATGTTTGGAGCCAGACACTGAGTGAACTGACCCTGGAAGGAATAGCAGACAAAGAAATAAATAAAAGAATCAACAAATTTAATAAGGCTGAATGATTTTGAATCTAATTGCGATTATTTTGACAGGAATTGCGATTGCGATATGATTCGCGATATCCGAGGGTATGGAGATTTTTTATTTTACTCATTTTCATTCATATACACGTTTATATATAAACAATTATTCTCTTCATTCAAACCATTGTCAAATAAATCCATACAATCCTGATTTAGCCGAGTCAGCTCCTCTCTGTGTCTCTGTTAATGTTTCACAGTTTATATATGTGACAGAAAACATTTGAGGAGAAAAGATCTCGTTGATAAATCCAAATAATTACCGTGATGATACACGACAATAATTAATTAATATTACTTACAATCTTGCTCTCGTAAAAGTTGCGACAGTCCAGAAGGACGGTGTCGTCGCACAAATCCTTTGTAGTCAAAAGAGCGTCCACTTCTTTGTGGAACTCCTCCGGCTCCAGGTGAACTCCTGAGGATTTATCAACACAATCGCACATTTATGTGTTTGTTTTGTCACTAATACAATTCAAATTAATATGAATGTACAGCTTTAAATGATCCTTGGCTTTTTGTACACGTTGTAAATAAATACATATTACTTTTGCAAGAATACAAAAACACAGCAGTACCTGCTGAGTGGTAGGAGACGACATCAGGGTCAACTCCCATTGGGACAATTTCTTTAAAGACTCCGACCTTTAAATCTGTGAAACACTCTGCACCACCTTCACTTGTCTGCAGGGGGAAATATTGAATATTGAATATTTGTTTTGCTTGATAATTGGTTGGTTGTTGTTTTTTTTTTTACCTTAAAATCCTCTCGGTCCATCCTGAAGAGAGGATGCAGACGCATGGCATCGATGTAAATGCCCGTGGCCACGTCGGTGCCGCCCACCGTCCCGTTGATGCCTTCGGTCGCCACCCTCACCTGAACGAGACAGTTTCCTGCCATTTTTAACACTTTACACTTAACGACATGACGATTCATCTCTTAGGAAGTTCTCAAAACTTGACTTGATTTCTTCAATAGTTTTCAAATATACACTACCATGCAAACGTTTAGAAATTTCCTTATTTTTGAAGGAAAAGCACGACCACTTAATGTGGTAAACGACTATTCTAGCTGCAAACGTCTGGTTTTTAATGGAATATGTACATAGGTGTATAGAGGCCCATTTCCACTGTTCTAATGGTACATTGTGTTTGCTAATGGTGTTAGAGACTATTGGATGATTAGAAAACCCTTGAAAACCCTTGTGCAATGATGTTAGCACAGCTGAAAACAGTTCTGCTGGTTCTTAAAAATCATTATTTCTAATCTTGTCAATGTCTTGACTATATTTTCTATTCATTTTGCAACTATTTTGATGAATAAAAGTGTGACTTTTAATGGAAAACACAACACAAATTGTAAAGGTGACTACAGTAGTCACAGAGTACAGGTGGATAATGTATGGCGCAATTTTTTTCAACCATGTCAAAATTTCACTCTGCCTGTAAACAACATCAGCACAAATAAAATAGCGTATTTTTACTGAGGAGGAGGTAGAAACACAAACCCACGCAGATTACTGGGAATTCTCTTTTTCCCAGGTAAACACAGTAAGTTCCTGGTAATAAAAGTTCCCAGAAATGTTGGTGAAAAAGCGGCTCTTAGATTAAAAACATTAGGAAAGACGATAAAACCTCATGTGCTCACCTTGCCGGTTAAGTGGAGCTTTTCACACAAAGCTTTCTGCCAAGCACAGATGACATGTGGATCCTCCACTTTACAGTAGAGATAATAGAGGATAACCTTTCCTGGACCGCTGCAGGAAAACAAAACAATTTATTTTTTATCATTTACACGTAAATATAAGATGGATATTGACTTTAAAACACTACAAAGTACTTCTGAAGCTGCTCCTCAGAGATGTGACTGGTGTCTGGTATCCACACAGAAATGTCCACTGCCTCGTCTTTGAGCCGTCGTGGCTGCAGAGCGTCGGGTTCTTCCTGGTTTAACAGACGCTCGTACGAGGTCTGCGTGAGCTGCTTTATTTCACTGCTGTGATTTCTGGCCACGTGTTTGTGAAAAACTGTGTGTTCCTCAAAGGTTTGGCCACAACAACGCCACGACGAGCTTCCTTCGTCCTGACCGCCGTCCCTCTTGGATTCCACAAAGGCAGCGAATGACTGTGTAGGGAAAAAACAGATTAATAAGATAGTAAAGTAGGCAGTACAGTACAATACAGCAATTTAAATATGGTAAAACTATGGAACAGTATAGTGTATGTAATGATTTGTTATCCAGAACCCATTTGGCTTTCTTTAATACAGAAATGCTTCTTGATATTTTGTTTTCTACGTGTTATTATGACCCTAGGAACCCTCTTCAATCTGTATTTGTGCTAAAATCTCATCAAAAACAAAGACACAGCTCATCTGTGTTTAATGATGTAATCAAAGGTCAACAGTGTTGTTTTCTCTCACCTTCCTCCTGCAGAAGTTGTAGAATCTCCTCAGTGGAGCAGGAAGTTGCTTCTCCTGCTTTAACGTGTCACATGTGAACGAGTCCACTTCCAAGTCCAACAACTCAGAGCCAGAAAGATCCGCTGCTGCTTCCATTCTCTTGTTTTAAATAATATTATAAATGTATTAACAGTCCACTAAAGTGTCTTTGGTTTAGCTACAGGATATATATCAAGTTAGTCTCGTCCAAACTCAAGTAGCCGCCGGATTAGCCTCATGTCGACCAACTTTTTTTCTCCGCATGAATAAAAATGATATTTCCAATCTCTGACGAGTCGTGACGAACAATTTTAAGTTCAATACGTTGCTCAATAACACTTCGGCACCTGTTTCGTAGCATCTGGAGAATCGAACCTTCTGTTAAGAGGCGACAAAAAAAAAAATCCTGTGGCAAAAATAAACAGTGCTGCTTCAAGTTCCGGTTGACCCCGGAAGTGTTTCAGTTGAATCGGACCGCTTTTATTTTCCTGCTTCTGTAGCAGCCTAGCTTCCAGACTGAAGCGTCCCGAAGCTCGTTCATCCGGCTCACGCTCACATTTCACATCGATTATTGACCTTTTTGTGTTTGTGTCCACATCGTAGTGGAGTGAAAACATGTCCCGGAGGCGACACAGCGACGAGAATGACGGTAAGAGTGAGCTACATGTGTGTGTCCACACACTAGCTGCTAACGGCTAATGTTAGCGTGTTCAGCTTTAGCGTGCTGCGTTTATGCGTACGTTCTTTTTACGAGGCGTAGTTTGGGTTTTGTCGCACTTACTCGCGTAAAACCACCGACTAATCGACATAAACTGATATTTGTTTGCGTTTAAGTGGCTTCAAATGTGACCAAAGCGCGAATTGTAGGAATTTAATCGACCCGGTGTCTTACGGTTAGCCGGTGTGAAGTTGTAATGGGGGCGGTAACCAGCAGCTCCTGAGAACCGAACTAAGTCAACGCATCTCCTTTATTGTGTTAGGTTTTCCACGACAATCCACGTAGGTATAGCTGATGAATATAACTTCAACAATGACCAGTATTTACTAGGGTTTGTGATCAGAGGGTACCTCACTATACCAATAAAGTCACAATACAACGATTCTGTGGTAGTCGGTATATTGCAGGACAATCATATAAAGATAACTGTCCAGCTGAAGAAAACAAAATGTAGGTGAAAAGTTAAAAGTGCTGGATGTCTCCATTTATTCACAACGTAGAGAGCAAAGTGCTTAAAGACTGTTTTCTACATGGATGGAGCCATCTCTTACGACGCCTTTCCACTATACGGTTTGTAGCATGGCGTGACTCGACGCGGTTTGGGTCATTTTCCATAACTTCTACTACTGTGGTGTATGAATGGGGGCGGAATCTTCATAGCACGGCTCCACAAAACTGCCACAACACAGTGCTTTATGTGACACAAACACACAAACTAGTGATGATGTGTACTGAATCATTAGAATGAGTTCATTATAGTAGTTCAGTACTGCCTGCATGACCACATCTGACACAGATTTGGCACACTATCGCCAGCTTTCGGCAGTGCTGTCATACACCAGACAGCCGGATTTCTTAAAGTCTTTTAAAATGATATACGTAAAGTTCGGCATTGTTTTTGTTTGATTCTTGTGTTGGACGTCACACTCTCTGACCAATCAGTAGCTGGCAGTTTGTTTACATCACGTTTAGTTTCGCGTCCGCTTGCTTGGAACCTCAGAGAAGGTACTTTTAAAAAATTTAGTAGAGTGGAGTCGAGCCGTGCCATAACTGTATAGTGGAAAAGTGCCATTAAAGTAGCTTTCTCTGACATTATCCCGCTCAACTCAAATTGATTCACATGATAAAAACATTGGGGGAACAACCAATCGACCAGCACATTAGACGAACTAATGATAATTTAGACGATGCTATTGAGGGAAACTTGGATAAACACGGGGAAACATTTCACAAATCTGAGGTAAAACATTCAGTTATTTTTGTGTCTTAAAGTGTGCATGGACCATGCTTAAACTCTGTGTATACGTTGAACATCTGTTTTATTGATAGTGAACTAAATCAGCCCCAAATCATGCATTATATTTTTATATTCAACTAACGTTTGTGTGTAAAGAAGTTTCACTTTTATAATAGTCTTTTAACCTTGGCTGCCAATGGCGTCAATTCAAATACAACAGTTCACTGCCAATGACGTCTGATGAAAGAAGAGAATCTACTCTTTCTTTTGGTAGTTTCGGTGTTTACATTGTCATAGAGCACACTGTTTTGTGGGTCTTGGAAAATCAGTCAAAATGCCGTAAAACGCTTGGCAGTTCTGTGCTGAAAATGACTGGCAGCCAATGAGTTAAATGTACATGTGCCTAACGTTTATGATAAATGTTACCGACTTTCCTTTCCACTCACTGTGATTATGTCACAACTCTCTGAATGTTCCAGGAGGCCAGGCTCATAAAAGAAGAAGAACATCGGAGCCGATTGAGATTGAAGATCGTCTGGAGTCACTGATATGTCGCGTGGGGGAGAAGGTAAGAAGTTTGACCGGCGATAATTACACGTCAATAGTTTTAATGCAGAGTCAGCATTTCCCACCCATTGTTTCCTTGTTATCTTTGTTATTACGAAACCACCATCTTTGTGCCTCTTTGAGTTGTTGAAATCGTCTAAAAACAAAATAGGAGGAAGAGCAAGATTACTTTCTGACCTTGGTCTGAATCAAATACATCAGAATATCTGAGGAAGTTTAGGGGTAAGATTTAAATTGTGGGCTTAGGTTAGACATTAACTGGTTATGGTTAAGTTTAGGGATCATCAATTGTACAGGCTTAACCATCGATACAGTTTACTAAGAGGAATAGCTGCACACACTCGTGTGTGTGTGTGTGTGTGTGTAAATCTGCTGAAAAAGCTCATGATGGCAGCCAAAAAAAGGGAAATCATGAGATAATAATAATAATAATAAAGAAAATGGAATAACCGGTGCATCATTTCCAACTAATAAGTAGGAATTTAATGCTTCAACACAAACCGATTCAAACATTCTGCAGTGAACTATGTATCACTGGGACACTGCTTTTCTTATAATGACATTTTGTTCATTGCATTTTATTTAAACCCAGTTTCTACATTTGTCTTGACAGAGCACAGCGTCTCTGGAGAGCAACCTGGAAGGCCTCGCAGGTGTCCTGGAGGCAGATCTTCCAAACTACAAAAGCAAAATCCTGCGCATTTTATGTTCTGTGTAAGTTACAGATACACGTTATCGTTGTTATAAAAGTGAGTCCTACATGTTACACGTTAACAGAGTGAATTGTCTTTTGCTGTCAGCGCCCGCCTCCTCCCCGAGAAGCTGACCGTCTACACGACTCTGGTCGGCCTCCTCAACGCCAGAAACTACAACTTCGGAGGCGAGTTTGTCGAGGCCATGATCAGACAACTCAAGGAGACGCTGAAAAACAACTTGTACAATGAAGCGGTTTATCTGGTAATTGTATTTTGTGCTACAGGCTTCCTTTGGATCCTTATTAAGTCTTAATTCAATGAGGAATTTGTCTATAAACATGTTCTTAATTGGTATTTAAATGTCTCAAACTCTTCTCCTTGCAGGTGCGGTTTTTGTCTGACTTGGTCAACTGTCACGTGATCGCGGCTCCGTCCATGGTGGCCATGTTTGAAAACTTTGTCAGTGTTACCCAAGAGGAAGACGTACCACAGGTGAGTTCAATAATATGAACATAATCAGAATAAGGGAGAAATAAATTCATCCTAAAATGGTTGTATGTAAGGAGACAAGAGGAGGAGGAGGTAATTCAATGTTTTGGTTGCCCTTTTCCTCTTGATAAATGCAAACACTCTTGGTATCAAATCACTAGTTTAACAAACAAAGGGAGGGAAGCGACATTTTCTTGATACAAGCACAGAGCTGGTTTAGCCACAGTCCTGCTCTCTGTCTCCCTCTTCCTCTCTGTCAGTGGTACTGCAGCCTCACAGCTGGAGTCTGCTCCAGTGGTGGAGCTCTTAACAACAGCTCGAACTGTTGTTTGTGTGTGTGTCCTCAGGTTCGATCAGACTGGTTCGTGTACGTCGTCCTCTGCTGTTTGCCCTGGGTCGGTAAGGAACTGTACGAGAAGAAGGATGTTGAGATGGACCGCCTCCTCAGCCAGGTGGAAGGTTACCTCAAGTATGACCCATGTCCTTCTCTGGCTTTGTCTTTTCTTCCTTCCGTTTACTCATTTAGTTCTTCATTCATTCTCCTGTCTTCATTTGCAGGAGGAGAGTGAAGACTCATGTCCCAATGCTGCAGGTGTGGACAGCAGAGAAGCCTCATCCTCAAGAAGAGGTGAGAGACAGACGACACTCTATTTTAAGGCTTATTTACACACAAGCAGAACGTTTAATCTTCCTTGTAAAACAAGTTTTACATAAACACGGCATTGTTGAATAGGTGAACCGAGAGTCGAGATATGGCAAGAAAAATCACATCATTTTTTCTCTTTCCTGTACAAACTTTCTTTTTTACCTTCTTTCCATCTGTGCTTCAGGGTAAATAACCACGAGTGACTCTTGTCTTTTCTCCTCAGTATCTGGACTGTCTGTGGGCTCAGATTCAGAAGCTAAAGAAAGATCGCTGGCAGGAGCGTCACATCCTTCGTCCGTACATCGCCTTCGACAGCGTCCTGTGTGAAGCCCTGCAGCACAACCTGCCGCCGTTCACTCCACCGGGACACATGCCCGACGCCCAGTACCCCATGCCTCGGGTCGTCTTCCGCATGTTCGACTACACTGACGCACCAGAGGTAAATGCACAGAATGCTCTTTATTAGAGCTGCAACGTAACCAATTAATCTGTCTATGATTTTCTCAATGAATCGTTTGTTCCATAAAATGTCAGAAAGACGCGTTTACGTGACTCACGATTGTTAAAATGAGTCTCTAAAGTAACGCTAACCTTTAAAAACAGAGGCACAGGTACGCTGGTTATTTGTAGCGCTGCTCTTTTCGTATCGCTAACAGAGCTAAACGGTGCCTGGACTCCGGTGCCGTGGCACGTAAACATGGCGTCACACGCGTCTTTTTCCTGTTAGTCGTCATTGTGTACAAATGTTAAAAGACGTGATTGTCCTTTTTGGTGGAAGTCGATGTAGTGGTATAAAAATGTGCGGTTCTGTTGTGTCCAAAAGCGTGACCTTGTTCATCTTCTCTTCACTCTCAGGGTCCTGTTATGCCCGGCAGTCATTCTGTGGAGAGATATGTCATCGAAGAAAACCTGCACAACATCATCAGGACTCACTGGAAGGAGAGAAAAACATGGTGAGCAGCAACACTGGGCTGGACGTTCTTTTTAAAAACATATGAAAACACAGGCTGAAGTGTTTTAAACTGGTCTTGTTTTTCTGTCATCAACATCGTCAGTGCTGCCCAGTTACTCAGTTATCCAGGGAAAAACAAGATCCCGCTCAACTATCACATCGTGGAGGTAAACGGGATTTTCAAAAACATGGGTTTGAGCATGAAAAACACCTTCTTCTTTTTTTAAATTTTCACTTCTCTTATTTTGTTTTTCCAGGTGATCTTTGGGGAACTTTTCCAGCTGCCTTCTCCGCCTCACATCGACGTCATGTACACCACGCTGCTCATCGAACTCTGCAAACTGCAGCCAGGGTCGCTGCCACAAGTCGTATCCTTTTGGTTGTTTGTGTTAGTTTATAACTTCATTTCCATCCTGGACGTGCATCAAAATTCAATATCGAGGAATGTTTAGAGTTGACCTTGACGCCTGCTGTCAGCTGGCTCAAGCTACAGAGATGATGTACATGAGACTGGACACCATGAACACCACCTGCATAGACAGGTTTGTTACATTAACACACATTTGTTTCCTCTGTGAGTGATTTAACACGGTCGCCTCTTCACTTTAAACCTTTGTTTCTTTTCCTTTCCAGACTAATAAACTGGTTTTCTCATCATTTGAGCAACTTCCAGTTTCGATGGAGCTGGGACGACTGGTGAGTGATTCCCCAAGTTAAAGTGTTAAAGATATGGCTGTTAATTAGTCACTATATATTAGTTGTATATTAATGTACATTATTAGTGTACACTACAGTTCAAAAGTTTGGTGACACCTTGATCATTTTTGTTGTGTTTTCCATTAGTTGCAAAATGAATAGAAAATCTAGTCAAGACATTGACAAGATTAGAAATAATGATTTGTATTCAAAATAAAACAGTTTTCAGCTGTGCTAACATCATTGCACAAGGGTTTTCTAATCATCCAATCATCTATATCTAATCATCCTCTATACACCTATGTACATATTCCTTTAAAAAACAGATGTTTGCAGCTAGAATAGTCGTTTACCACATTAACAATGTATAGAGTGTATTTATGATTCATTTAATGGTATAAGGACATTTCTAAGTGACCCCAAACGGTAGTGTACATTAATTTGCTCTTGCCGTGATTGATATTGTGATTTGTGTCAAGAATTCGTCGACTTGTTTTTTTTGGTTCACAAAACAAAATATTTCAGATTTAATGTCTTCCATGTTAAATGTAGCAGTAAACATTCACATTTTAGATGCTGTAAAACCAGAGAGAACTTAAACTGATTGATTGATTTCCAAAATAGTTTTCAATGAAGTTGTGGATTTATAATCATCTTTAATTGCAATATTTGAAAAAGTGGTTCCTCGTATAGAAAGTTTTGGGAAATGGCAAATGTTATAGATAACTACAGATAGATTTAAAAGATGTGATCATGTGATCGTGTGTCCTGGTAAAGGTCCGACTGTTTGGCCGTGGATCTGGACAAACCCAAGCCCAAGTTTGTGAAAGAAGTTCTGGAGAAATCTATGAGGTACAACACCGTTTATCACAAATACCTTTATGTGAAAATAATGTCATGTTTTCCCTTATTATCTTTTTAAAAAAAACATAAATGTATTTTTAATGAGTAATTTTATATTTTGTCTGTATTTCTTCACAGACTCTCGTACCATCAGCGGATGGTGGACATCGTCCCATCCACCTTCTCAGCTCTGGTCCCTGCTGAACCCATCTTTATATACAAGTACTTAGACGAGGCTGCATGTAAGAAGCTTCACATTTTATATTCATACACATCACACACAGTGTTTTTTTGCATCCTCTGTTTTTTTAAAACGGACTCATTTGGTTTGTGGACATAAGACATTTTAGAGGTTTTGGAAACACTGATTAACGTTTTCAACTATTTTAGGCACCAATCAAGTACTTAATCGAGAAAATAACCAACACGATTGTGAAAATCTATCTATAAAGCAAGTTGCGACTGTGTGTCTTTCTGTCCGTCTCTGACAGGCATATTAGTCAGATTGCCTTAAGACTTTAGATATGTGTTGAGCATGACCAGATGGTGTGAATCCTTGATTTACATAGTTTTTTGAAGGAATTTTATTTTCACTGATTTATCAGGCTGCACCAGGCAGGCAGTGGCTCATCTGTAAAAAAAAAAAGTATCTCGGAATGACTTGAAATTTACCATCATAATAGTCGGCATCACTCTGAACCAGGATCTGTTGAAAATATTTGAAAACCTCTTAAGGAATAATTTTAATGAATTTTTGAATATCAGGAAATGATCCATTTTGTCCTGATGCACTTTGACAGTGACTTTCTTTTGCTGATGAGCCTCTGTCTGTCTGGTGCAGCATGATAAAATCAGTGAAAATTTAAATTACTTACAAAAACTGTGAAACTCAAAGATGCACACAATCGGTTCATGCTCAAACCATAGCCACATTTCTAGGGCAATCTGACTAACGGTCAGTGAGATAACACTGTCACAGACACACACACAGATGCCACTTGCTTTATAGATAGATGAAGCAAAAAATAGGTGAATATATTATATTTATATTTAAGAGAGCTTATTTGAATTATTTAAACAAAGCTCAACTGATGAATGGTGTTGCAGCATTAACTTCATCTTTTATTTATCTATTGTAAAATATGATATACATGCACAACATACAGCACAGAGGACATTTCAGTCCTCTTGGACCCATAGTGCAAAATATAACAAAGGTCTGTGCTGATCCACAGCCTCGTTACCTGGTTACCCATTATCCATCACTCTGGGAAACGCCATCAAGAACCGAGCGACCAACGAGGAGATCCTGACCATCCTCAAAGAACTGCCCAACCCCAACCAGGAGGACGACGATGGTCATTTTATTTCCCTCATATTTTTTAAACGTTAACCTGCCAGCTCGGAAAAATAGTGGAGAAATGACCTCCACTCTGTCCTCTTTCTTATGTTTTTCTAACCTTTAATTTCTCTTCTTCCAGATGAAGGCGAGAGCTTCAACCCTCTGAAGATCGACGTCTTCCTGCAGACTCTTCTCCACCTCGCTGCCAAATCCTTCAGCCACTCCTTCAGCGCCCTCGCTAAGTACGTTCACCCTTTAGCTCCATTAGCACTTTGACAGTGAGCTGAGTTTAGTCTCTAAAACAAAAAGTATCTCAGAATGACTTGAAATTTACCATCATAATAGTCAACATCACCCTGAACAAGGATCTGTTGAAAATATTTGCAAACCTCTTAAGGAATATTTTTAATGAATTTTTGAAATTTGGGAAATTATCCATTTTCCCTGATGCACTTTGACAGTGAACTGACTTTCCTCAAAATCTTAGCTTGATATACACTGATTTATATACACATATCTGCATTAAATGAATAAATAAGCTGTTGTAGAAATGGTGATTGTGAATCCAGACTCACCTCCATCGTCGTCCTCTTCCTCCAGGTTTCATGAAATCCTGAAGACTCTGGCCGACAGCGACGAGGGGAAGCTGCACACGCTCAAAGTGATTTACGACGTGTGGAGGAACCACCCACAGGTGAACAACAGCGACCTCTATCTTCTGTTTTCTACAGCTTCATCTGGAATACTTTGTTTATATGAAGACGTGTTGTTGTTGTTGTTGTTGTTGTAGATGATCGCGGTGCTGGTGGACAAAATGATCCGGACACAGATCGTCGACTGCGCCGCCGTCGCCAACTGGCTTTTCTCTCAGGACATGGCTCACGAGTTCACCAGGTATAAATATTTGATAAATGTATGTGAACGTAGTGTCAAGAATGTAAAGTGTGCCTTCTCTTCTCAACCAAACCCCACGGGGGACACAAGAGCTGCTGGTCCACTGCTGCCTCGTGTGGTCACTCTGTGTCACTGCAGTGAATCTGAATGAAAGGAATGCTAAAACAATCAGAAATCTTGTTTTAATCATGAAAAAAAGCTTCGAATTGATGAATCGATTATCAAAATAGTAGTCCTGGGCGTGTTAACGTGCGTTAACGGCGTCAACGTTAACGCGTTTCCTTGACGACCGACCGGAAAAAGACACGTGTGACGTCATGTTTACGTGACTCGATTGTTAAAATGAGTCTCTAAAGTAAACTAAACTTTAAAAACAGACACACATAAACAGTTACACAGGTACGCTGGTCATTTGTAGTGCTGCTCTTTCCCTTTAATAAACAGACCGCTCCAGTTCCACTGTAGGCGTGCTAACATCGCTAAAGGTAGCTAATGCAGCTAATGGAGCTAATGTTAAACGGTGCCTGGACTCCGATGATGCGGCACTTAAAAATTTTCCGGTCAATCGTCATGGAAACGCATCTTGCGTTAACCTAGTGTCCAGCACTACAAAATAGTTGTAGTAAATAATTTAGTAATCGATTAATAATCGATGGATTGTTTCAGCTCTAATTACAATCTTTTGAACTTAATGTAGACTTTACATCTGGGAGATTTTGCACTCGACGATTCGAAAGATGAACAAACACGTCCAGAAGATCCAGAAGGAGCTGGAGGAGGCCAAGGACAAGCTGGAGAAGCAGCAGCATAAGAGGGTGACGACATTATTTTTGTTCAGTTTTGTTCACGTACTCACTCTGCAAACACTGAAACACAAAGGTTATATCTGTGTTTGTTCACTTGACAGAGGGACAGCGGCGACGAGGAGGAAATGGACAAGAACAGCGAGGACGAGGACGGTCAACTGGAGGAACAGATCGAGAGGCTACAGGAGAAAGTGGAGTCGGCTCAGAGCGAACAGAAGAACCTGTTCCTCGTCATCTTCCAGGTACTCGTCAGGGAAACTCTTCAGCATTTATGAAGTATCATGCACAGGGGGTGTGGCCTAAAACTTAATATCAACGTCACTTGTTCCTTGCACAAAATTCAAGCTCTTTCAATGACCCCGTGTCTATTTAGGGACAATTCCACAGCCGTCAAATCAACATAAACCCAGACGTCCTGATATCATAAAGGTCATTAGAGGCTTCATGAGAACATGTTTTTGTTCTGACTGAACTCAAGGTTTCAACAGAAAGCTCTTGTTTTCATTCTGTGTCGCTAAGAAGCCAAATCAGAGAGAGCAGATTATTCCAGAGAGAGAGTTCATCTTCATCTTCCT
>NC_139807.1:280084-312584 GCF_963457635.1 Microchirus variegatus | reverse complement strand
CAAATTTACTTATTTTATTGCACAAAACCCACAACTGGGTTTAAAAATAGTGGTTAAATGACTTGATATTTGGTTTAATTCCACAACAAATTGACTCCCAAAAAAACAGAAAAGTAAATAATTGATCATTTAAGCTCCTGTTGGCTAGGTCAAAGTTTAAGATGTTGTCAGCCATGTTGTCTTTTGGCTAACTTCCTGTTAGCATTCACTTAACCTTGACGTGGGGGGCGGGGCATTTATTCACAGACAAACAGCGCAGACGGGGGATTGGCTCTTCTTGCAAACTAAGTGTTTATTTAAAGGATGATTAGTCGGAAACGTCCACCAATGAGTGCGACGACAATGATGTTTTGGGTCCAGTTTCTTCAGGTGCAAAGAACCGTCAAAGGTCACAGGTCAGTACATTTTGCACATTTTTTGGTATTCAGTGTTTACTGAAATAGAATGTGTGGACACTTATTCTGAAAAAGTTCCAAAATCCTCTTTAAAAAAGTTCTAAAAGTGTCTAAATTATAGAGCGTTCAAATGTTATAGGTTACAAATGGTTCCCAGTTCAAAATGGCTGCTCCTAACGTCTAGAAAGCGAGTGTCTTTTAAGATGTTGGGTGTTAGCACTTCTAGGGTTTTTAAGTGTTCCCCTGGTGTTTGTGGACATGTTTCTATGCCGTTTTTTAATCTATCAGTTGGTCGAGGTTAGCTAACTAGTTAGCAAACCTAGCTATAATGCTAACAATAATAGTGTGTTCCAGTTGCACTCAAATGTAGTCGGAGATATTTCTACATTGTGCAAAATACCACGTAGAGCATTGCTAACAGTGGCTGTAGCCCGAAATAAGTTTGTGCACATGTTTTGGAACGTGTCCCATAAAATAAGTCAGACACACTTAAGTGTCCTCCTCATGTGGACATGTTTCATCTGTTCAACAGTGGGACTAGAGTAGCTAGCTAGTTAGCAAACCTAGCCTAGCTATAATGCCAAGTCGGGATTTTATTTTATGTAACAAAAAGGCTCCATCAACTCAGAAAGTCAGCGTAACATCACAAACCCGAGCGCTAGGTTTCATAAAACACTGCTAATTTCACCGCTA
The DNA here is from genome assembly GCF_963457635.1 of Microchirus variegatus. Classification (NCBI taxonomy): domain Eukaryota; kingdom Metazoa; phylum Chordata; class Actinopteri; order Pleuronectiformes; family Soleidae; genus Microchirus; species Microchirus variegatus. The sequence continues at coordinate 311,496 of NC_139807.1, read as the reverse complement.
ATGCCATTGTTGTATTGTTTCACACTGTGGACATGTTGCTACAGTGGGTTCATGTGTTCAACAGTGGGACTAGAGTAGCTAGCTAGTTAGCAAACCTAGCTATAATGCCAAATTGGGATTTTATGTAACAAAAGGTTTCTTAAAACACTGCTAATTTTACAGCTAATACTATTTCTGTCTTATTTGTTTCACACTGTGGACATGTTGCTACAGTGGGACTAGAGTAGCTCGCTAGTTAGCAAACCTAGCCTCTGATGTTAATGCTGACATGACCAAATACTTTGGATTAGCCGCCCTCTGTGAATGATCCATTCCCAGTTCTGAGACATGTGGGATGTGCTACAGTAGATTTTAGCTACAGCAGCTTTATTTTAAGTACTAAAAATAAAAAATAAAAAATGTAATCCTCTGATCACAGGAATGTTAACCATTTCATGTCGCTAAAACTTGCCGAAGTATGTGGAAAACAATCCGTTTTGTCAATTGTAGCTAGCACATTCCAATGTATTTACATTTATATTAATGGAATGATTTACATTTATTTTACAGATTATTTGTTAGTGCCCAGGCTAATAAAACACGTTATTGTATCTTCATGTACAATCAAACCTGAACTTGACCAAACTATTTTTATTTTACCCATAATTCCCTCTGTTCTCTCTCTCTCTCTCTCTCTCTCGGGGTCACGAGTTCACGCTCGTGCTGCGATCATCGTTAGCTGCCGTCGTTGAGCTCTTGCGTCGCCTGGTGCCTCCAGTCGCCTCCTCCTCGGCCTCCAGTCGTCTGTATCTGCTGTGGAAGAAGATGACGAGGCCGCAGGCGAACACGCTGCACAGTCCCGCCATCACCATGTTGGACACTAGGGGGCGACACAGTCACTGCGTTAATTGCACTTTCACTTGACGTGGCAACAACTGGGCAATATTGAATTATTGGATGAGATTATTGATCCAAATTCACAGAAAACACATTGATTTCTTTAAATAATGGATTAGTTTTTTCCTCTGGTTTCTGTTGCTTCAATATAAACGTGTGACATTAAATGTCATATTTTGTGACCAACCTTTCCAGCTCAGGACGGCGTCACCACAGGTGGACAGAGGAGAGTCTGCGAGTCGTTTGGTCAAAGCCTGGAGGACGATGATGTAGAGAACAGACTGAATCTGTCTGCAAGGAAAAAGCTGTCGTCACATAAAGACGTAAAAATTCTTCTCACCATTTTTCTGAATATTTTTTAAGGTTTGTTATGAACTAAAGTGGCTGCGACGGAACATTGTTAAAGCTGCCGTACGTAACTCCTGATGTTATTATTCTACAGTATTTCCTTTATCTGAAAACAGGCAAAACTATCAGACCTTTAAAGTGTGTTTTTTATTTTTATTTCAGTTAACTGAATCATTTTTTCACTGCTAGTTTAACTGTAATGACGCAGGATTCACTTTTGCTGTCATTGCTCTTTGTTTTTCCTTATTTCCAGATGTATAGAGGAGTAAAAATCTACTTTATGTGCCTTAAGTGTTCAGCGTTTACCATTTCAGAGGGTTTATTGCTGCTATATGTTTGTAGAAGTGGATCATTTGTTGTTTGGGAGCAGGTTTGCACCCAAATGCAGGAGAAATGGTAGATTGTGACAATAAAATAAGGATTTATTAAAACTGGTAAAAGCCAACAACAAAACAGAGGACTGGACAAAGAGAAACAGAAAACTGAACTTAAACACATCAGTAAGGAGACAAATGTGGGAAAGCGAGTAATTAAACAGGGAAATGAACAGGGAACTTGATTGGTTGACAAACAAAAGATTCAAAACCAGGAGTGGAGTAGAGTGGAGCGTTACCCTGATATGAAGATGAGTCCGGCAGACGTAGCCTCTCCCACAGGATACGAACACTCCACAGAAAGTTCCATCGCCACGGGATAAACGGCGAAACCGAAGAAGCCGAAGAGTGAACACACGGTGGCGACGGCGGCTTTCTGCTCGCGCATCAGCGACACCTGAGAGATCACAAACAAGATGAACATGGCGACAAAGTCAGGAGTAAATGTTGATTTTTCTGCGTTTTGAGCTAGCAGCTAGCAGCTAACACGGGAAATCAAACACCGCAGTTTCCTCGTCCTCACCACTGAGAACGCGATACACGCCAGCGCACACAAGCTAATGTTGATCTTCACGGCTTCGATGAACTTCTTGGTCTTGTCCACGTAAAGTCCCACCGCTCCGGCGCCGACGATACCGAACACGATGAAGAGGGCGCCGCAGAGGCCGGCGAAATCCTGCAGGGGGAGACATTTTTATCACTTTAACGATTAACTAGCCCACATTCTAACACTGCGTTCCATTTTCATTGGAACTGGGAGCAAAGTCAAACCCGAGGTTCACCACGTTCCAGTTGAGTTGGAAGTCGGAAATGTGAAATGGAGCTCGGGTTAGACATGGAACAGGGAATTTGCCTAGTAACTGGAGGGTTGCCTGTTAGAATCCCGAAATGTCAAAGGTACTCTGCCAAATCTCTAGCGACTCCAAGAAAAAGAAGCCCATGGGAAAAAAAAAATCTGGGACAAACCATTTTGAGCCATTGTTAGCTATACCAATAAATAACAACGCTCTACGTGATATTTTTATGTCACGACATGTTAATGTCGTGACATAAAAATAAAACAGTACTACATGTAAATCTGATTCAAAAGACCTCGGAAATTCCAACTACTAATGGAACGCACCACGTTAACCTCAACAACGTTTCCTCTCAAATGACTGCTCACGTACGTTGTTGTATCCCTGCACACACAGGATCTGCTGCAGCAGCGTAGAGAAGCAGGTGAAGACAGCGATGCCTGAGCCGAAGCATATCAGCAGAACCAGGTAAGATCTGTTCTTCAGTAACTGCAGAGGGAAAAACAAAGAAATGTGAAAATATCAGGTTATCACAGGTTTTGTGCTAAAAAACACATGTGACGATTTTGACCAAAACTACCAACATTTACTGAAAATAGTACAACACTCTACACTATGTAGTACTGTTTATTTGATGGACACCATGCATTATTCTTTCATAGCAAACCAAAACAACACTTTAAAACTCTTACGTTTAGCTAAAAAAATTTCTCTATGGACTTTGGTGCAGGAGCGATAATGTCGATGTCACTGTAGATTTGAACAGGTTTTTGTGTCCCTGTTGTTAGTCACATAAACAGACGTGTGGTTGGTGTTGATAGTGTCTCGTTACCTCACACAACCCACACAAATGTTTTCATCGTTTTCTCTCAGCGATGACAACATCACAGTCGCCGAGGAAACACTTTAGACGTGAGAAAACGTCAGCGTCGTTAGTGAGATTATAGAGACGCTCTCACAGAAACATGATAACACAGAGTTTCTCTCTTGAGCAGAAAACTTCACAGAAAGGTCACGAAACCTCCTTCACTGAAATGCCATCATCTCATGGTGACCCCCCCCCCCCCCAGATTAGAAAGGTCAGACGCTGCATGAGCCCTTTTCTGTTCTAACTCATTCTATTAGAACAGTTTTACGACTGAATAAAACACACTTCACAACAAAATCCTGTTTCCAGTGACACTTTCTTATTTTTCTGATGAGCTAACAGTGCCCTCTGCTGGACCGTGTGATAATTATGTGCACTTCTAGGCTGTAACTGTGTGTGTGTGTGTGTGTGTGTGTGTGTGTCCTCACCAGTTTGATGCCCTGTACAAACGGCTCTGATCCAGACGACTCTGCACTGGCTGATGGAGGCGTGGGGGGGGCACTGCTCAGGATCCCCACTGTTGCTAGGAAACAGATGATGCATGTTGGGGCTGCGTATGACATCATCTGGAGGAGGAGGAGGAGGAGGAGGAGGAGGAGGATGTGAGTAATGTTTCAGCCAAGCAGAAATCTGTGGTTCTCAAAGACTGGGTCGGGACCCACAGATGGGTCGTGGGAGATTTTTGGGGGGTCCTTCAACAAAACAGAACATTTTGGTCAAAATGTTCTGTTTTTATACATTTTAAATCAGCGGTTCCCAAAGACTGGGTCTGGACCCACAGAGTTGTTTAGGTACCAAAACAAAACAAGTTTCCAAACATTTTAGTGAAGATTTCTGTGTTTATATTTTAAATGACATATTTTAATTAGGCTGTAAATTCACCACTTTAAATGGATTTAAATGTTTCTGTACATCACTTTTGGAAAACCTTTGATAGCGCTACATAAATAAATAAACAAAATAAAACGTTTATTTTTCACTTTAGCTCCTCTTTCAAACTCAGCACACTGGGTTTTTAAACCGGAGGAAAAGAAGTTTAAGTTTGAACTCTTTTAACTCACCAGAAGTGGAATCTTATCAGGAGTCCTAACAACCAGAGGAGAGATGATGTTAGCGAGGAGGACGCCCAGAGGATTAGCTGAGGAGAGGAAGAGGAAGAGGAAGAGGGATATTCTGTTGTTCTTTAATGAAGAGAATCAATAACTTTTTAGTATTCTGATGAGTGAAAACATGGTGAATATAAAACACTTGAAATAACCTTCTTATGGCAATATTATGAGTAAACAAACACAAGTAATATTCTGGGGAAAAAGTTGTAAAAGTACAAGGAGAATAAAGTGTTAATGTTATTTTCAGCTGCAACAAAATGAGGAACATAAAACATCTTGTGAAGTTACTTTGGTTTGTGCTTCACTAACGTAAGGAAACACCAAGTTAGCGTCAGTGTCAGGGCTTTGAAAAGACACTAATAGATTAATAAATAAGAGTTTCAATCCAGGAGGAGGAGAACTCAGGGTCACAATATGTGGGTGGAAGCAAACGCCACTAAAAAAGAAAAAAGAAAGTAATATTATGACTTTTTTCATCACAGTATTACATCTTTATTCTCATTATGTTACGGCTTTTTTCCCTCCTTTATTGGCAGTTTAAAAAAACAAAAAACAGACGTAATACTATGAAAATGAATCTTTAATCGGACTATAACAGCAAGCACATCGTAGTTCTTATAACATTCTGATTCACGTCTTCACCAAAAGTTGTAATATTACGACGTTATTCTCTAAAGCTACTTTCACAACAAATAAATCAGGTTTTTTTTCACCTGAGGGTAAAAAAAATGCTGTTGTATTTCTTCAAGATATTTCCAGGCTACATAAATGACACGGTAACACCTGTGAGGAAAAAACGAAGCAGAAACCACTCACACATGGAGGCGATCATGTTGGCCGTGGCCCGCTGATGGTCGGGGAACCACAGAGCAGCCAGTTTAGTCGGGGTGAAGATGATGAGCGGCTGAGCCAGAGCTGCAAACGTCTGACCCGCCATCACCAAGTCGTAGTTAACAGAGTACTGTTCGGGCGGCAGCGTGCCGAAGAAACGCAGCAGAGCTCCAAACATGTTCAGCCAGGAGCCCACGATCAACTGCAAAGGTTCAGAATAAACAGAAGACACACTGAGACGTGGACTCTCATCAGGACTCTCATCAGGACTCTCATCAGGACTCTCATCAGGACTCTCATCAGGACTCTCATCAGGACTCTCATCAGGACTCTCATCAGGACTCTGGACACTTTTTTACTCATTTCTCAGTTCGTACCGTGATGCGTAGACCGAGCGTGTCCAACATCCACGTGGTGCCAAAGCTGAGCGGTATGGCCACCACCATGTAGACCAGTGACAACCAGTTGATCTGCTCCAGAGTGACCTTCAGGTAATGAGCCGTCTGATCCGCCACGGGAGCAAACGTCAGCCATAGCTGCAAGAGTTGAAGATTTAGAATGGTTTAAAAAATGTTTTCTGACACTTTTAGCAAAGAAATACAGAATATATATATATATGTATATGTAGATAGATATATGTATGTGTATATGTATATATATATATGTATGTATGAATATACATATGTATGTATGTATGTATATACGTATATATATATATATACGTATATACATATATATATATAACATCCTGCAGAAATAATGATGAAGTAAAATATTGAAAATTCACATTTTCTTGTGAGGTTACATTTTTCCGACTGAAATGTTATTTTAAAGCACTTCAAAATGAGTCAAAGATGAACATAAAGAAACCGGAAAAAATCAGCAGTGGAATTCAAAACGAGTGAAAAAATGCATGTGTGAAGTCTGAGGAATTGTCTTTGAAAAAAGTTTTTTTTTAAGTGTAAAAATGAAGTTTCTACATGTGAGTAAGTGGAACTAGTTTTTGCAGACGTTTCTAAATCGTTTAAATGGGGAAGTTTACGAAATATTCCAAAATACAAGCATTTATCTCCAAATTGAACTGAATGGTGTAAAATTCAAGTGTGAAACGAGTAAACGGACAAATCTACGGCAAAATAAAAGGAAGAAGACGACAAAATGGCCACCGTTAAGTCTGGCATTAAAACAGAAAACACATGTTAAAGCAACTCTGCAACTTCAGATTTAAAGAAGTGATTTCTGAGTGAATCGGACGTGTTTTTTTTTTCTTTGTTATAAAGAGGAAGTGACAAATTTTCTTTTTTAAGCTCCTGTGAGAGAAAAGATGTTTATACTTATTTTACTTATTTATTGCAGCTTGCTGTGATCTCATACGTTCACATACATTTACGTTAGAAGACTATTGGATGATGAGAAAACCCTTGTTTTATTTGGAATAAAAGTCATTATTTCTAATCTTGTCAATGTCTTGACTTTATTTTCTATTAATTTTGTAACTCTTTTAATGAATAAAAGTCTGACTTTTAATGGAAAACACAACAACAAGTGTATATGTGACCCCAAACTTTTGAACACTAATGTAAATTGACCTTAATCAGCTGTATTGTTGTTGTTGTTGTTGTTTTTTAAAATCTGAAGTCGCTGTTTTAAAGAAAGTAGCTTCTAGGTGTTGAAATAAGTACAGGTCAGGGTTGCTCCCAGTTTCCCAGTTGGAAGTCCGAGCACAGAGGGTGTTCCCGACCTCGGAAATTCCAATTTACCGACGACAAATGGAACGCACCATAAAGCTTTGGCCCTAAAACAAATCACTTTGATTGAATCTCTAACCCTCTGCAGACACAGACCTGGACCCTCAGTGGAGCAGCTCATGTCGCACAGATTGACGTTTCGCTGGATCATCAGCTGTAATCCACCACATCATGAATGACCCCCCCCCCCCACTGTGGAAACAACAGCTCCCACTGAGAGGACGAGTCCCGTGGGAGGTGCAGATAGGTGAGGGAGGGGCTCAGAGGCACACTTTTGCCTCCACACACACACACACACACACACACGCACACGCACACGCACACACACACAGTTTAACAATGTCAACAAGCCCTGGGGAACACCTATCAGGTTTCAGGCGACAGTAGAGGGCAGCACATGTCACCTCCCTGCTGTGTTCTCTCAACACTACATCTGCACATACACTTTAACAAAGAGCAGGTTAGGCTAAAGTAATTATTACCAGAGTTTCTCAGTGATTTTAGTCTTTAGTCTGAATGTTCCATGACAGCAGTAAATATGTCTGTACTCATTAACCAGTAGTTTCTCCTGGATTCGGTGCCTCTGGTTAATGGGTAGAGTGACACAACGCTCCCATCTGTGGGAGTTTTACTCCGATTTCTTATCCCATGCAAACTATGCCTATAATATTACATTTGTCCTGTGGTAAAATGACATTACTCCACCTCTTCATGTAAAACTAATCAGCAGATAAACTATTTCTGTGTCACTATTGTCTGTCTGTACAGTTTCTCAGTTATCCAGGTCATTGTCATCTCTTTGTAATAGGACATAACGCATGTGTAATTTTATGTTATATAAAATAAGTCTGAACGGAAGTTGAAAGTCAGAAAATTATAAAATAATTATACGATTGTAAGTAATAACATGAAATGTTAATTTTATGTATGCATAACATATAAACAATGAGATATAAACAGAATAAAGTAATATATATATGTATTAAATATAAACAGAATAAAGTAATATATAAAAAAGATATAGTATATATTTATTCTGTTTATATTTCATTGTATTCCGGTTTATTGTTGTTTTTGTTAAAACAAAAACACATGCTAGCTGGAAAGCTAGCTTGTTTTTTGACACACCCGAGCTTCCGTACATAAAGCATTTTTCGACACTAACATCAACTGTATTCTACACAGGGTATTGTTGTTTACTTGTTTGTTTATTGACATTAAACATTGCACACACACACACACACACACACTATATAACACTTGTTATTACAGGTTTTCTTTTTGCGGACTCACCGTCGCGTTGGAGCAGTTTAACAAACACAGAACCAGCAGCACAAACCACCTCCTCTTGTAAACCTTAAAAGTCAGTAGTTTCTTCAATTCCGGGTTCGATTTTGCGGAAATAGCAGCGCTGATAGTCTGAATGTCAGAGGAGGAGAAGGAGGAGGTGAAGGAGGAGGTGAAGGAGGCTCCGCCGCCATTATCCATCAGTTCCTGCCGAGGTTTATGTTGACAAACTGCGAGCGAACATCCGAGTCTGATCAAAGTTGTAATTTTTCGGTTAAATAACGCGATAAAATAAATCACGGGAATGTCCTTTAAAGATCGAAGTGTAAATCTATTCTTATATTCCGACTATTTGAAAACATGTTCTGTCATAAAGTGACGCCGGTAAAGTCTGAAGAAAGTGGGAAAGACAGCGGTGAGGACTGTTTCGCTGTATATCAAAGATCTTCCTCTGAGAAGATGAGCCACTCGGTCGGCCAAAAAAAAAGAGCCATCCCGGAAGTAGGCTCCCTAACCCACGTACGGAAGTTTTCCAACTTTGTACGTATAATAAGAAATAAGATTTTTGACAGAAGTGGAATAAAAAAATACAGTAAAATAAATAAATAAATAAAAAATACAGAAAATGTTCTACTCTATGTTGGTACAGCTGAAAGTATGTATTACTTAATCAAAAGATGGCACCTGACGGTGCATTCCAGTTGTATCGTTAAATCCAAAGTCAGAATTCCACTCACAAATCCAAAAATCAATCCAACAATGGGATTAAAAAATGGCTGCCACATCTATGTTATACATTTTATTTTATTATGTTGCTTGCTGCATTTTACAATTACATCAGAACCTGGAAGTTGGAACTGGGAGTGACTTTACCCCCAAAGCTACATTCCAGTTGAAACGCAAGCGCTAGTCATTGTTAGCAACACCAATCATTAGCAACACTCTGTGTGGTATTTTGTGTACAAAAACAGCGCAGAAACGCGCCTACAGTTAAAAATTAAACAGTATCGCGTGTACAACTGAGTTACTGTGAAACATACACGTTTCTATAAGTTATTTATTTAATTAGCTGCTTTGATTTTAGAGGGTGTGGTTTTGTAGATGCTAACTCTTATTACGATCGTTATCGGTTACAGCTGAGTTTCTCCTGCTTACAGTTAACTCATGTCCTTGAATGATGATTGACAGTGTTTACAGTACACTCCACAGCTTTTTTTTTTCTCTTGAGAGTGAGAGGTCTTCAGTAATTTCAGGATCTCTGACAGTTGACTCCGCCCCCTCTTTAACCCTTTGATGTGCCGACTTGAGTTTTGCTTTTCAGGGAAAAACTCAACTGACAAGAAACTGTAAAATAATTAATACATTTAAATGTATTAAATACACACTACTCTCTCTTTTTTTTTTGTAATTTAAGCTTTAAATATATACCAACACAAAGTTTACATACTGGAATTCAGTCATTTGTAATTTAATGTTTTTAAAGTGAATGAAAGGAGAAAGAGAACAAAACAAACAATAAACAACAAACAGGAAAAATATGATATTATATTACACAGAACTACAAATACAAAGCGTAACTTTTCTTACATTATCATTTTGGAAACACCTGCAGATCAAAGAATGTGTTTTAAATGGGGATGCACAATATTATCAGCTCAAGTATCGGCCGATAATGGGTTTAAAATGTTTTATCGCTTATCGAAAAAAATCAAAAAAAACATCAAGCTATTATTTTGTTTATCTTAATTTTGTACAATAAAAAAACACTCCTGATATATCGGTTATTGGCAAAATATCCTATATCTCACATCCCAATTTGCAACCACAATAAAGTTACATTGATCGTCTGATCAATTTTGCAGAATATTATTCGATTAATGTCCTGATCGTGACTTATTAATATCAGTTGTTTTCACTGAAACTTTATTTTTCCATTTTTGCTTTGACAACGTTTAATATCAACATTCAATACCTGGTAAAATTGAAGTCTAATTATAAAAATACAAATCGTGTTGACGGTTATTACAGTTATTATATCATCATATCATACACAAGAGCAACAAAAGCACTGGAATGTATTTTTATTATCATAATTGTCACGTGCGCAGCACATACATGGTGATAATAACCATATTGATGAGGATTAAATGTTTAAAAACAACAGTTGTATATTTTCTAAATGATCATATCACACACACATCGATCGATCCTCTCATTTCCTCCTTATTAATAATGAAAAACACTCTCTGTTGTGGATCGATATTAAAAAATGAGTTGCACTCATTCACCTCCTCTCTCTCTCTCTCTCTCTCCCTCTCCCTCTCCCCTCCCTCGCTCTCTCCTCCCCCCTCTCCCCACTGCGCATGCGCCGCGCTGCTCCTGGAGTGCTGTTTCGGCCTGTTCCGCGGCCGCTCGGTCATTTTCGCCTCTTTGTTTTACCGATAGTGGATTTAACTCGGATTCGAACCCTAATATCCAGCGGACCGTGCTGCCCCACAACAGGTGAGTCCGCCCGAGTCCACTCTGCCCCCGGTATGTGTCCGTGAGCGGCGGCTCCGCGGCTGGTTTACGGTCCCGGTTCGTGTCCGGTGGTGGTGGTGGTGGTGCCCCCCTCCTCCTCCTCCTTGGTTCTCCTCTTCCTCCTCTTCCTCCTCCTCCTCCTCCTCCTCTAATTTCTCTGTCTCTCGTGTCTTCGTGCGGTTGTTCGCGTTGTTTCTAGCGTGTTGTCGGTGTGTAATGGAGGCGCTTTGAGCCCCGCAGCTGCTGCTCAGCTCACCCGGGGATGGGGGGGTTGTTTCTGGGGGTGAGGGAGCTAACCGGTTAGCCTCTCCGGAGCTTCTCTCTGTGTGTGTGTGTGTGTGTGTGCGTGCGCGCGCCTGTCTCGTCATGTTTAAATGCTGTTGTTCCTCCTGAAGAAACTCTGCTTCTTTCCCAATGAGCTGGAATGTTCTTGGTTTCTCTCTGTGTGTGTGTGTGTGTGTGTGTGTGTGTGTGTGTGTGCTCGTGGTCCACCATTAGATTAAGCTAACCCCCACCTCCTGCAGTGCAAAGTTCACTGTGTGTGTGTGTGTGCGTGTGTGATCTACATGAGGTTTGGGTTAAATCGAGACACAAAGTTGGTGCATTGTTTTGTTTTTCCTCTTCTGTACTGATGTGGATCTACTGCCAGACTGTTGTTGCTGCTGCAGCAGCTCTGTGTGACATTGTAGAGGAGGAGGAGGAGGAGGAGGAGGAGGAGGCATGAATGTAGACAGCAGCCAACAAGTCTGCAGCTTATTAAGAGACAGATATTGAGCTGAAATATCACCAATAAGGTCTTGTCCACACGGAAAAGTCAAGGGAAACGTCCCCATGCTGTCTTTTTCTCTGTCGTTTTCATTAAAGCAGAACTATGTGGGTTTAGTTAACAGCTTTGGAGACATTGTGATGGTTCAATGGTATTTACACTCAACAACAACGTGACAAAACAGAGTAACTATCCCAAAAAAGAACAGTACAACTTTATCAATAAAGTAGCTTTAACTTGGGAGCATTGGGATTAATTTCAAAACAAAAGTCCTGCAGTAATGGAGTAGTTGGAATAGACCATCTGAGATTGTAGTCAATAGGAGTGACTGAGTGACACCTTCACTGGGTTTGAGCGAAACAAAATAATGCATCACGAATCTGAGCAAATGTCCTGACATTCTATTTTTGTTCACCGTTTCAAGTTTGTGCGTTTATATTTTTGTTGACTATATAAAGCTCTGTTCTAGTCTCGATGATCGCTCGGAGCAACGTGCTGCGGTTCTGTTTTGGTACGGTCTAGAGCGGTTCTGTTTTGGTACGGTCTAGAGCGGTTAAATGGATGCCGGCGTGGACATAGATCCACAGCTTGTGATCGCTGTCTATGATGAAAACAAATGCACATGGTCAGGAGAGGGGAAGGGAGGGGGGGGGGGGGCAACATTAGTGTAGAGTATTTACAACGTATGTGGATAAACCAGTAGACAATGGACAGATGGATGTTTATGGTGGTGTTGTAAAATATATAAAATGAGATAGAACTTTATTAATCCCAAAAGAAATTCTTGATCCAAAAGTGCCAAATTACAAAAATAACAATATAAGGTAAAAATCAATCTCCAAACTGTAGAAGAAGGAGATGACGATGGCGACGATAACGTACAAGTCTGACTTCAATAAACACAACAGGAATTTAGCCAAAGGCGTTCTATACAAAAGGGTCGAACAAGGCAACAGTAACCTTTCAAAACAAGACAAAACAAAGGTTAAAGTTAGGGATTAGCCGTTCCAAAACTAGCCAAAATCAATGGATAGCATTAGGGCGATATGACGCTGATGTTTTCATGATTTCTTTGCTGTATTGAGCATCTTGGAGATGCCAAAGTCCATCGGTAAACTTCATTGTTTTTAGCCTGCAGGGACACAGGAGCTGCTTGTCCACTGCTGCCCGTTTTGGGTAAATCTGTGTTACTTGTGTAAAGCTGTTTGTGATACACACTGAAGTTACAAAACAGGATCAACACCTCCTGTGTGCCAGGATGTAAAATGACTGATTTTCTCTGTGGACTTTGGTGCATTGGTTTCACAAAGTTCAGTGTAAGAAAACAGTTTCTCAAGACAAGAACAATCACAATATTGCCGACGCAACCAGGCATGGATTAATGAGGTGAGCCCTTTGTTAAGTGTAGTTCATAGTCTTAATCTGATTATTCTCCATCAAGTATGTTCTTATTCAGGATGATCTTACACACAGCAGCGTCTTATTCACACTATTAACGCAGTGTTGGAATGTTGCCCTCTATGTAAACACAACAACAATGGCTGCCACATGCGCTTTAATGTCCTTTGATTAACCGATCACAAAAAAACACAGTGTATTCTTTTGTTTTTTTAAACTTACAAGCTAAGCAGACATTTGTTGCAGGGAAAACAAATACGACGAGTCATTTTGATAAAGAGTTTAAGTCCAAGGATTCTCCGTCATGTGCATGTTGGCAGGCGACGATGAAGGTTAACTGGGGGGAATTTGAACCTTCATAACCTGACTAACGTGTTGTTGCTGCATTTATGACTTCTATAGAAGCCTCAAATCATGTGATCTGGTTTTAGCTGGGAGTTTAGTAGTTAAGTAGAAGGTGGCATAAAAGTCGGTGTCACAGACTACACATCAGAACTTGGAAGTCCGAACTGGGAGGGAAGTCGCAATCCTTCTTTGCGGTATTCAAAAGTTTGGACTCACCTGTACAACTTTTGTTTTTCCATTAAAACGCACATTTTTATTCATCAAAAGAGTTGAAAAATGAATAGAAAATATAGTCAAGACATTGACAAGATTAGAAATAATCATCAAAGAACCAGCAAAACTGTTTTCAGTTGTGCTAACATCATTGCACAAGGGTTTTCAATGGTTTTCTAAACATCTAATAGTCTTCTAACACCATTAGCAAACACAATGTACCAATAGAACAGTGGAAATGGGCTTATATACACCTATGTACAAATACATGTAAAAAAGGTGTTTTGCCTTAAAAAAATAAGGACATTTCTCAGTGACCCCAAACTTTTGAACGCTAGTGTATTTACTGAACTTCCATAAAATGAAAATGTCGTACCTGCAGAAGTCAACCCTGCACACACTGGTGCCTGTTAGTAAGTCTGCTGCTAAGTTTGAAGCCTGTCAAACTTACCATTGGACAGTTACCAACAGACAGTTGTTGCTTGTGTTTATAGACAGATATTGTGGTTTTCTCATCAGTCCACACTTTCCTCTTCTCGCCTGCTGTATCTGCCTCCGCTGTTTGTCCACTACAGCAAACCCGTGAAGGCGAGGTGGAGGACGATTCCGTCACGTGATTTCCAAACACTTTAAGACAAAAGCTAACATTTATTCATTCAAAACAAATAAAAACTTACCTACTCTACCAAAAATTTTAATAATCGGTAGAATACTCAATTACAAAAATATTCGATAGCTGCAGCCCTAGTAAGCTGCATTAAATCGGCTAACATCAATGTTTACATTAGCGTGTGTCGGCAGCGTTAGCAACTGGATGCTATCCGCACAGATGCTGAATCATTGAGTACGTGCTTTAGTGGTTGCGCTAGTTGTCGTTTACATGGCTTACCCTGCATGTTAGCTTCTTGTTTAAGCGTGAAATGGTCCCACAATTTGGACATTTTCTTTACATTTTTTACAAGCTGTTTCACTCTCCGTCATCGCACCAGCTGAAATCTAAATGTGCGTCTGCTAAAACAGTCCGTGCGGAACAATGATCGCTGCTCTAAACAGGCCGCGTGAGATGAGAATCAAACGAATAAAACGAGGCAGAGTTTTTGCCCAGAATAACCTGGACGAGCGACCTTTTGACCTGCGAGTCAAAAACACATCTATGAGAACGTTACGAGGTCATTTTGACCTCTTAACCTCCGACATGTGACGTCTCTATCTGTGTGGGTTGTTTCCAGGAGAGGGTTGAGCTCTTTTAAAGACACAAAGAAAACCTAAGTGTGAACTTGAGCGCTAGATTTAGTTGTTTCCTCGGACAGGAAATTGTCTCGGGCGACGTGTTAAACAAGCTGCTGAGCAGCTGACGACAAATCAATTCACAGCTCAGAGAAGCTGTTCACACACTTGGTCTCACTTTCTCCTCATCTCACATTCTCAAAACGTCTGATAAGTGCTCAATAATTTATCGACGTGAAACGTCTCTGAGTGTTAGCGCTGCACAAATACAATGTGTTATTAATCATTATTGGTATAACAAACAAGTGCAGGGAGGAAAATACACTCATTTTAATTTTTCCACTCTATCAAATCATCATTTTCATAATGAATTGGTTGACTTTTCTTTGTTATTCGAGTCCGATAAATGTCTGGTCATCCTCAAATTTGCCATATTTTCAGTGAAAAACTAAACTAATGAATCAAAGCAGTTTTAAGAGAGTCAGAATGCAACAGAGCGTATCGATGTTCTCGCCTGAGACTCTAACATTTACATTTTACTCGTTTTATTTTGAGCTCGCCGTCTTCCTAAAACAGGAGGAGGAACTGCACATACTGAGTTTTCTGCACAGATTGAATTCCTTGATGGTTTTATTTTGCAGATCTCCTCGTGTGAGTCAGCTGGAACCTTATGTTCAATTTCCTATTTTAAAGTCACCTCTCTCTGCAAACAATAACAGTTTGTAGAGTAGACTTTTTACTTTAGAGCGCATTCATTTGTTCATTAAAAAAAAAAATCCATATCTGCCCGTATTGCACAAGAAAGGATATATATATAACGATATATATATCACCAAATGTATATTTTGACCTGTCCGGTTGTGATCATTGACTTCTGGATTCATTTATTCCTCACTCCTCTGGACAGAGATACAAGAGGAACTAACTGATAGATACATTTTGGTTTGTTCCGTTGACATACCGATTTTTACAGTTTGATATTGTTCTGTCCTTTTTGCTCTTCTTGAATCTTTGAAGTTTGGTATCTGATGCTGATTTGAAGCCCTGGATCTGAGTTGATTTCCTATTTGATGCGATTCATTCATTGACACATATTTCACTCTTTATACCAATTTAGCTTGATTGTTGTACAAAATTTGGTACATATTAACGTTAACATTACAAATTGACCCCTTTTCATGTAATAAGACCACAGAGTGCAACTCTACAGTACAGTCATAGGTTCTAATTCTAACTCAAGCCATAAAAACCTGTTTTACGTTCAAAATGTACAGCCTAGAAGTGCATATGACTGTCGTTCAGCAGTGCATAACGTAAACGCAGGGCTGGGTGATCTGTAGAGCTGTAACTTACCATTATTTTCGTAATTTTCAGTTTTTGTCAAACCTGGAAATGATGATGTTCTCCAATGTCTTGTTTTTGTCCACAAGCCAAAATGGTTCAGTTTGAATGATTTCTTTATGTGGAGCAAAGAAACCAAGAAAATATTCACATTTAAGAAGCTAAAACAATCAGATAAATCTTGTTTTAATCATGAAAAAAAAATATTAATTGATTACCATAATAGCTGACGATTTCTTTAGTAATCGATTAATTGTTTCAGGTCTTGTGATATGGTTTATTTTTTCCCTCCAAACTCGATTAACGAGCTTCAAATAACAAAGAAGGGATTCAAAACAAGTCTTGCACTTGTTTTACTTTTATTTTCCCTTGTGGGATCCGTACAAACTATTCCCTTAGGGTTTAAGCGCCACAAGATACAAGCCTCAAAACAAGCATCAATCTAAGCTTTCTACTCTCTATTCTCTAAACTACTGAAGCGTCGGCTCTGATGTATTTACTTTAAAAACAAACCACCCCCTAAACTACACATGTGAATTCATGGATAAAGTCAAACGATAGCCCAGCTCGACCTGAACATGTATGAGACGGACGTGTGACCCCCGTCTGACACCGACAGGTGGCGCTGCTCACACTCACCTGATAACAGTCACGTCTTCTGCTTCAGTTTTGTATCAACGTCTTGGGGAAAACTGGTTGTCAACAGGTTTTTTTTATTGTGTAATGAAACCCTTGGACGTGTCTTTGTGTCAACATTTCAAACGGTGACAGACTGAAGCTGAGCAGGCGTCAGGTGGAGGTCGTCACTCAGCTGCAGACGTTCTCGTTTGTCTTATGTTCGCCGCCGCCGTCGTCGTCGTCTCTGCTTTGTTCTCTCGTCGCGTTCAACCCTCGATGATACAATCGCACACATTAGCGCATCAGTTTTCTCTGTGATTTGCTCCGCGGTGCAGATGCAGCATAATAAATGAGGCTGTGCAGCTTCCAGACTCTGCTGTAATGACACTGGTGCAGATGAAGTGCACGGATGCTGTGAGCTGCAGCTTCAACCCTCCTGCTGCTGGACGTGTCAGAGGTTTTTCTAAAATTAGTGCCCAACAGTGCAAGTTACACATGGTGACTTAACGTTGTGGTTTTAAGTGGTAACAGAGCTCATGTCGACAACCAGATGCAGGAAAATCCCATTTTCCAAACAGCTAATTAAGAGGATTGATTATCTAGGATCAATCTTTACTTGAGTTCTCACAAAATATTCAATTTAAATTACATTTATTTGTCACATGGAGCAAAGAAATCTGAAAATATTCACATTTAAGAAGCTGGAAAATCAGAGAACTTTTTAATTAATTAACACGTTCAAATCGATTTTTCAAAATAGCTGACATTTAATTTAGTAATCGATGAATAATCAATCTTTTCAGCCTTGATTTGAATTAATATTTTGAGGCAAACTTATCTTGTGTCGTCCGTTTTCTCAACAAAAAGAAAACACTTTGGGCATTCCAAATGGATCTAAATCCAAGCTGTGCTCCCAGCGCCCTCTGCTGGGCTACGTGGTAATTATTGGCTAAGTTTGTTGCACTTCTAGGCTGTATCATTTGAACTTGAACGTGTGATTGTGTGAAGTTAGAATCTCAAACAGTTAAAGACATAAAGGATAAAAAGTTGACCCCATTTCACTGGCAGCATTTTGTCCTACTTTCATGAGCCACTGCTTTTGAATTATATATATATATATGTATATATATATATATATGTGTGTATATTTGGTCCATTATTTCCTTCACAACCAAGTCATTGTTGTAACTTTTGGAACTTGTTGGATTGATGTTGGTGGTGAACATCAGTTTAAACGTCATGTTTATCCTTGTCACTATAGGGGAAAAATATGGTTTCTCCAATTTAACGTATGTCTTCAGTTGCTGCAAATTATTTGATTTTTGATTTTTGCAGATAAAATGTCCTAAAATATTCAACAAATACACATCATAGTCTCAAAAACGAGTGATTTTATCATCAAATCATCATAGGTTAGAGTTCAACTGAGCACTTTTTCCCAGTTGTATTCGTCATCTTAAAACTTTGACTTTTTCCAAAAGTGAACAAAGAAAGCAGCATTTCCTCATTTGCTCTCTTTTCCCAGAGAAGAGCCGATAGTTCCACTAACCAGTTAAACTGCACCGAGCTTCTCTTTGCTGCAGAAAAATTAGGTTTTAGAAAGAGAGACGTGGTGGAGCTGACAGAAGAGATTACAGTTTCATCAGTACATGGTGGAAACTCTGCTTTTCTTGTCTCTTCTGCTCTCACACTGAGCTGCTGCTCTCCCTGGAGAAGCCATCGGACAATAAGACGGGTCAGCTTTTATTTAGTGCTCTGTCAGCTGTTTGAGAGAACATGTGTCAAGGGTCGCGGGAGGAAGGTTCTCCTGAAAGTCTGCGTCACAGCGAGTCACTAAGTGACAACACTATTTAGCAGCATGGTCACTTTAACAAGCCCTGAAAGCCTTTGTAAATGAGCATCAGTTGGGCCCAAATGAGGAAATAATTAGCTGCTTGCTTCATTCTTCTACTGTAAATGTGTAATAACTGTCATCCCTGGGTCTCAGGCCGTCGCTGCCTGCAGCCTGAAGCCCACAGTTTGTGCTTAAAGCTGCAAAAGCAAGAGAGGAACGAGCCTGTAAAGCGACGACAAAGCTGCACAACGCCTCATTGAAGTTGGCCTCTGCTCCACCTCGGACTTATTGATGCATTTCAGATTTGTAATTCTTAACTGCAGCCTGGAATATCAACACCAGATTATAATTCATCCTCTCAGGACCAAGGCTGTCATCCACATCCCTAGTTTTAAGTCATGGAAGGAAAAATACAAAACATGTATTGGTTCCAGCAGCGAGCACGACTTTTCTTCTTATGGTCGATGAAATATGTCGATTAATTCAGCAGATCGAGTGGTTTATGTGGCTCCACCCGTACTCTACCATTACTGTGGTACCACAAGGGAAGGGTGTGGATTATTGTTCTTTACCAACTCTAGTCTAGTCTCCTCCCCCTCAGCGTCTGTGGTGGTGGTGTTATCCTGGAGGTCAGGAGGTCAAGAGCTTCAGAATAGCTTCAGAAGAGCTTCAGAAGAGCTTGACCTGAGGATCTTTTCTCTCTCAGTGGTTGGTTTATCAAAGAGATGTCAACGAGGTGATGGACAGAGAGTCAGAGTCAGGGTTCACTTTCACTGACCAGCCTCAGTTTTATCACCACGTGACTGGCTTTAATGTTCATGTACACGTCTATACCCGTGTACATATATATATATATATATATATATGTTTTTGGATGCAGCCGTAGATGTGCACTTGTAAATAAACTTGAAACTCCTTCAGCTCTTGCATAATTCCACTCTGAGCAGACATACAAACAGCACACTTGGCACTGCAGTATAATGTATGTACTTATGACATTTCAGAGTAGTATTCAGGATGAATCCATAAAGTTATGGCCTTTAGGAACTGTAAGAAATGATAAAGGCTGATTCTGTCCATGAGACAAGTGCTTGTTGATGTCCAACCTTTGCTTTCATGCAGATTATTTTGAAGTAGGGCTGAGACACAAGAGAGTAGAGCGTGGAATGATCTATATATGGACAAAAATCATGGGAATCATAATTTCTATATGTGTATTATCAGGAAGGAAGTACTGAACCATTTCTGTGAACAATTTTTTTTAAATCGACTTGATTCTAATGATTCAGTTGCACGAGTTTAATCCATTAATCTGTCGATTAATTCCTCAATGAATCATTTGGTCAATAAAATGTCAGAAAATTAAAAAAACGTTGATCAGTGTTTGTCAAACCTGGAAATGATGATGTTCTCAAATGTCTTTGTTTTTGTCCACAAACCAAATGATTCAGTTTTAATGAAGTGTTTGTTATTTGGAGCAAAGAAATCAAGATAAAACAATCAGAAAGCTTGGTTTTAATCATGAAGAAAGCTTCAAACTGATTAATGGATTATCAAAATAGTACTTGATATTAGAATGAGATGATGGAGGGAGTATATATCAGTATCACTATATCAGTACAGGATGGATTGCTGCAGATGTGTGTGTGTGTGTGTGTGTGTGTGTGTGTGTGTGTCTCTGTGTGTGTGTGTGTGTGTGTGTGTGTGTGTCTCTGTGTGTGTGTGTGTGTGTGTGTGTGTGTGTGTGTGTGTGTGTGTGTGTTTTTGAGTGTTTGAGGCGGAGTGACAACAATTCCTTAGTCTGCAACCGCCCTGTTTCACCATGAACAAAGACCATTTTAACCCAGAGTATCAGAATAAAGCTCTGGCTGCATGCAAACAAGTCGAGAGAGATCTTTATCTGGATTAGACGTGGACACGCCCAGAGTCTTGGTGGACACGCCCAGAGTCTTGGTGGACACGCCCAGAGTCTTGGTGGACACGCCCAGAGACTAGGTGGACACGCCCAGAGATGCGAGCACGTGTCGATGCAGTGAAACTAATGCACAAACACTGCATGTGTAAACAAAGAGGCTTTTTTAAAAAAAGAAACCAGAAAGAAGACCAGTTTGTTTCTCTGTCTCTTCTGCGAATGCTAACACTGCTAACACTGCTAACACTGCTAACACTGCTAACACTGCAGCTGAAGCAGGAATAAAGCACCGTTTGACCAGATGCTGTCGTTCCCGAGGACGATAATCTGGGATGGAAACGAGCTGCTTTGCATTTTGACGACGTGTAGCCTGAGATTAGACTTCATGTCTCGGATTGAAAGTACAATAGGAAAACAACAACAGCCTTGTTGTGATTGACTTTTGTTGTTTGTTTAATCCACTCATCACACCCAGGTGTCTGGAGGTCATTGATGATGACATCAAAGGCACAGTGGCAAATAATTTCCTTTAATATCAGTGATGGTTTGGTGCTCTAGTGGTTTCATCTCACAGAGATCCTCAGGTTTTTATTCAATCGTTTGACAGTTGAGGTAGAAAAGAACGTCTTCAGCTGAAAAGACGAGATAAGATGAACTTTGTCGATCACCTGATGTGAGGCTGACGATGGTGGCAGAGCAGTGTGCGAAGACGCTTTGTCTGGAAATAAACACCAGCTGAAACTTTATCGAAACAACAAAATACAGCGTCAACGTTAGAGCGTGACGCGTTTCCATGACGACTGACTGGAAAAAGACGCGCATGACGTCATGTTTTACGTGACTCCCGATTATTAAAATGAGTCTCTAAAGTAACGCTAAACTTTAAAAACGGAGGCACAGATACGCAGTACACAGGTATGCTAGTTATTTGTAGCTCTTTCCCTTTAATAAACAGATGGCTCCAGTTCCACTGTAGGCGTGCTAAAGGAGCTAACAGAGCTAACTGGTAAATGGTGCGGCACATGTGTCTTTTCCGGTCAGTCATCATGGAAACGCGCCATGCGTTAATTTGCGTTAGCGTTGACGTCGTTAACGTTACCAGCACTAGTCTAGAGATCAAGACAATAATTCGTCTAAAATGATATTTGGATTTTTCACATTTTGGCTTTAACAAAGATGGCGCCTGCTGTGATCCTTTGATCAAAATGTGGATGTTCAGCCTCTACAGTGAACATACAGTGCACTGTGTTTTCTTTAGTGTTTCCCATTAGGAATCAGACCAAAAACAACCGGCCTCACCTGCTCAGCTCAGCCTTCCCTTGGTGAACCAGAGTAAAACGATACGGTATTGATTTCCATCGTCCTTCTTTGTGCAATAAGATAATCGATACACCAGGGTAAATATCATTGATGTTTAAAAATGTCTAAAATGACTGTTATCGTCAGACTGATATCGGTATTGGCAGATATTCGAGTTTGTCCTGTTTCGGTCGATCTGATGTTGCTCTGTCAAGAGTTTCTATTTTCACAGGACTACAAAAAACATCTGTTTAGAGTCGTAGATTATAGCTCTGTGTGACTTCCTGTGTCGTTCAAAGACGTCATTTAGTTCGTACATGGTTTTATTTGGTGGCACTGCAGCGCCACCTACGCTGCTCCTCTTCAAGATTCTCCCAAACAAACATAAAATGCATCATGACCTCAGGCTGCTTTTGTAAACACGCGACACACAGATGATCAAACAGCTCAGTTAACCTGCTACAACTGGCTTCAACAACACTAGTTTTACTCAAAGTTGGGAAGGAAAGAAGTAGAAAGAACATTTACCATGAATGTGGAAGACGAGTGAGGATCACTGTTTTCAGAAGGTCAACACCAGGTTTGGTTTAGGAGTTCTTTGTTCTTCTCGTCTGTGGAGGTAACTCAGAGAAGCTGAAGCTTCAGTCACGTGGAGACAGAACGTTCCCTGTAGCCTTTGCTATTTTCAGTGTTGTTTAGTGCTTGGCACGTTAGCGCCGTTTAGCGGCATCAGCATTTACGCACGTTAGTGCTTGACGCGTTTCCACGATGACGGAAAAAGAAGCGCGTGAGATGAAACACAGCAAATGACTTATTTTTATCTATAAAGCAGGAGTTTGGAACTCACTTTCACTGAGGGTCACAACAGCATCATGGTGACCGTCAAAGGGTCAGATGTAACTGTTGTACAGAATAAATGTAAAAAAATATAATGTTAAATAAAGGTAACTACTCTGTAACATGTTGCTAAATAACTTTCTGTATTTATTACTTATTCAATTCCACTCGTCTCATGATGCATATACAATGACACACTGCAATCTAATGTTGGTGCCGTCACTTTGCGGGTAACCCAATCACCATGCATTGTGGGAAATGTAGATTATGGTCATCGCACGCCTTAAAGCAGCATAGACCTATTTTAACACAGATTTTTAAGACTAATTAATCACTCGTGGGCCACAGAAAATGACCTGACGGGCCACACCTGGACCCCGGGCCTTGAGTTTGACACCTGTGCTATAAGGAAACCTTGTGTCTTGTTATATCTGATGGATTTAACCATCAAGCGACGAATCAAACGCTCGTCCCTAATGGTGTAGCAGACGAGGACAGATGCAAAGTGCACAGAATGTTAACTCCTGCTCAGCATCTGTGTCTCAGTGTGTCTCCTTTGTCTCTTTGCCGTCATGGCGACCACGTCTGAGTCTGCTGTCGTCTCTTTGATATCCTCATGTAAGACTCTGCTCGTCTGCACAGCAGCAACACGATCCATATTTTTGCGCCTCCGTATTTGCTAACTCGACTCGGAGCTGCGTAAAAAGCCACGCTCGTGATAACTTACTCCACTTCTAGTCAAAGCGTTTAACCCAGAAACTCCTCAGTGTCATGACTGTGTGGGAACACATGGGAATTCCTTTAAAAGCATTTGAGGCAGGAACGCCGTCTTCTTCACACGGAGTCGTTAACAGAGGGAACCGTTGACACAGATACTGTTGTTTTCTGCACGGATTCCCCTCCACGATCAATTTGGATCATTCCTTTTGTTTTTATGCTGCACATGACTTCAACAAATATTAGAGATAAAACCACATGAGAACGAGCCGAAGAGAATCTGTTGATGTGTTGTTGTTGTTGCACTTTGTCCAGGACTGAAATGCTGTTGCCACTTGTTTGTTGTGTTGATTCTGCCAATTTAGTACAAGAGAGCCGATCATATTGTATCTAGAGCTGAAACAATTAATCAATGAATCAGTTATTAATCGATTACTAAATTAATCATCAACTATTTTTAATCAATTATCTGTTTGAAGCGTGTTTCATCATTAACACAAGATTTCTGATTGTTTTAGCTTCTTAAATGTGAATATTTTCTTTGCGCCACATCTATCTAGTTGCGTCTGTCAGTCTGTCTGTCTGTCTGTCTGTCTGTCTGTCTGTCTGTCTGTCTGTCTGTGAGTGACAGGACTTTAGATATGTGTTGAGCATGACCCGATGGTGTGCATCCTTGATTTTCAATTTTTTTGGAGGAATTTTAATTTTCACCTATTTCTCATGCTGCACCAGACAGACAGAGGCTCATCAGCAAAGAAAAGTATCTCAGAATGACTTGAAATTCACCATCATAATAGTCGACATCACTCTGAACAAGGATCAGTTGAAAATATTTGCAAAACTCTTAAGGAATAATTTAAATGAATTTTTGAATTTCAGGAAATGATCCATTTGCCCTGATGCACTTTGACACATTTGCGTTGTGAGCTAGTGTTCAATACACTAACATCTAGATTTCATCTGTGGCATAATGATTAAACCAGATAAATAACAGACTGTTAGAGGTTTCCTGCTAAATGAAGACATTTCTTGAAACAATGCTGTGCTTCTGGAAAACTTGTACAGGGAAAGTTGTGTGTCCATGTGAATGAGTGTTCAGCTGCTCTGTGTTATCTCCACACATGAGAAGGACAAAGAGCTCCTTTAAATCCTCGTCTAATGTGTTCTGTCCTCCTTCATGAAGCGTAATTGCATGTTTAAAGTAGAGATAAACTCTGAATGGGCTCATGAAGAGGACGTCGCTCATGATCGTCTAATCTCTGCTTGTACTGGTTGTTTTTTTTCTTCTGTAAGATCCTAATAGATATACAGTAATAAGATGACTCTTTATTCATCTTTGGCCCGGAAAAGGAACATTAGGGGAAAAAACGCTGTTAGTGAAATTTACCAGTGACCATAAAAGTGACCATTTGTCTTTGTTATTCACAGTTTGTTTTCGCCCTTTTGGACATAAACTCTGATCTAGTCGCAGCAAATCCTCACTAAATAATGACCAGATCTCATGTGTAACCACTGCCAATCCACTGACTCATATTCAAATTAAACTTCACTGAGATTGAAGTCCAACGGCTTTTCCAACAAGTTTTCTGTTGACTAAAACAACCAATAGTGAAATAATAGAGTTGGAATTTATTGTAAAACTCTTGATTCCAGGCTTAGGATGTGCAAAAAAAATGAATCCGTTATTGTCTGACGATGATGGAGTTTCAAAGATGAAGTTTAGGACGTACCATATCCAGAAAAGCGTCATCAACTTGTTTACACTAGCGTTCAAAAGTTTGGGCTCACCTTTACAATCTGTGTTGTGTTTTCCATTAAAAGTCAGACTTTTCTTCATCAAAAGAGTTGAAAAATTAATAGAAAATATAGTCAAGACATTGACAAGATTAGAAATAATGATTTATATTCCAAATAAGAACAAGCAAAACTGTTTTCAGTTGTGCTAACATCATTGCACAAGGGTTTTCTAATCATCAATAGTCTTCTAACACCATTAACAAACACAATGTACCATTAGAACAGTGTAAATGTGCCTCTATACACCTATGTACATATGACATTAAAAACCAGACGTTTGCAGCTAGAATAGTCTTTTACCACATTAACAATGTATAGAGTGTATTTATGATTCATTTAATGTTATATTCATTGGGAAAAAAAAGTGCTTTTCCTTCAATAATAAGGACATTTCTAGGCAGGTTTTTAATCTGGCGGCTCAACCTTGACGTTGAGATCAGATGTTTCGCTGCCTCTGGCAGAGATTTGCTGACACAGTAGAAGAAGAACAACATGTACTATTTTGCGTATCGTCCTCCTCTAACTGTTGAGCGTGTGATTACATCAGGAGAACACAGGACAACACAGGAGAACACAAGAGAACACAGGAGAACACAGGAGAACACAAGAGAACACAGGAGAACACAGGAGAACACAAGAGAACACAGGAGAACACAAGAGAACACACTGTCACAGATCCTTGACCTCAACTGATCCATCTCTGTCTTCTCTGTCCTCGCTTTCATTGAAGTGTAGTTTGAAGTAGTTTTCAATTAAATCGCTGAGCAAATTATTATAGATTATCAATATTTGTTTTTTGTGTCTTAATATTCAGCCTTTGGTGGATAATCATTAGTTAGATGTCGACTGATATGGGAATTCTTTTATTATTTAATGATAAGAAATGATCCAAAACATCAGAAACTAGGAGTATTTTCAATAAAAATAATGTAAAAACCAAATGAAAGCAGTCGTGAAAAGAAGGAATAATAGTTTGAGTGACTTTACTGTCATTTGTAATAATTGGCCAATTTATAGATGATAATCTGTTGATGCTGATTATTAAATGGTCTATTTGTCAGTTATAAATATTGAGACTTCTGCGATTTATCGCGATTTTTGATCAAATTTGGATTTGTTTAGCTTAAAGGTCTCAGCTCCATTATTGACTTCTTCTTGGCAGCTGTGTGTGTGTTCTTGTACTTGCAGCATACTGAGGACCAGTGAGGGTTTTTAACCAACAAAGTGAGGACATTTTCTTTTTTAAATTTTTTTGCTGGTCCTTACTTTGTTTTCATTGAAATCACTTCCTTAGCTTGTAAACATGCTATAGGACCTCGTTTTCCAGCCCTGGTGTTTCCTGCACTTTTTGCTCTGGGGCTCCACCTGCAGACATTTCATGGTACTGCACCCAGTAGTTCTTTATAGATGTCATTCGTGAAGTAGATATTTGTAATTGTGCTGATTTATAACGTGGAAATGCTGGTCCTCACTTTGTCAGCACTTTTACCTGGTCCTCATTATGCAGCAAGTACAAGAATGTGTGTGTGTGTGTCTGTGTGTGTCTATTGTCTGACTGATTTCCCCAGACACCCAATCCTGGCAGAAGATTGAAGGCCATCAAAGAGAATTAAGAGGAAACAATGACCGTGGTGTGTGTGTGTGTGTGTGTGTGTGTGGTCCAGGAGTGTGTGTTTGTGTGTTTTGAAGTAAAGCCAAAGTTTCCAGAACAAGCAGAAGCTTTTCCTCTCGGTCTCCGTCACTGGTTCACTCGCTCAGTGTCTGTGTCTCCAGCTGTCAGTGAACGTCCACCGAGGCCAAACACTTCAGTCCTCACAGGCAGGTCAACAGGGCCGTCTTTGTGCTGTCAGTGTGTGTTTGTGTGTGTGTGTTTGTGTGTGTAGTTATCAGCCACTGAGACAGTTGTTAAGCTCTCGATCGACTGCGAAACGTTGCCGATCTTCACCGTTGTCTGCAGTCTGACGACGTCTGTGTGTGTTTTTAAGGCATAAATCAGATTGTGTTAGTGGTTTGATGTCAGTGCAGAGTGAGTTCAGATGCTTCTGTGTGTGTGAGCAGTGAAGTCTGAAGTCATGACGGGTCTGAATCTCTGCTGATGTCCTGAATTTACTCCACTCTGATTCACAAGGTCCTGATTTGATCAGATTTTTGATTTCATTCAATTTAATATTGTTTTATTATGAGTCGTGCTGGGCACATAACTGCCGTTAAAGCACAACACGTTTCCATGACGACTGACTGGAAAAAGATGTGTGACGCCATGTTTACTTGACTCTCGATTGTTAAAGTGAGTCTGTAAAGTAACGCTAAACATACGCAGTACACAGGTACGCTGGTTATTTGTAGCGCTGCTCTTTTCCGTTAATAAACAGACCGCTCCAGTTCCACTGTAGGCTAACGCTAACTGCGCTAAAGGAGCGTCTTTCCCTGGTCAGTCGCCATGGAAACGTGTCATCCGCTCTGTTATTGACGTGATATTTACAGATGCTAACGCTAATTTTTGGGATCCAGAGTTCTTCTTCCGTTCTCCATCAGTTGTCGAATCTCAACTCTACTCGGTTTCCACGACGTTGTACGAAACGTAGTTTTTGCCCCAAAGTTGAAAACTTTCAACTCGAGAGAATTGAGCCAAATGACCCAAAAACGTGCCTTAAATTAGCGCAACGTTGCAAAGCTAAACATAAGAGTATTTGGTTTACGTTACTGCTTTTTCGTTGAAATATGACCATATAGTGTAACTGTATAGTGCAGTAGTACGTGATCATTCAATGCTGGACATCAAGCCTCGACACACTTCAGGCATTTTAAAGTAATTACCAACTTGTCCAGCAGGGGGCAAAAAGCGACTTTCTGGTTGTACACTTTACATGACAAAGTGACGGATAAATGTGCAGATCGATTGTTAGCTTAGCTGCTATTAGCTCATGGTCACACAAGACTGCCATGGTCAAATCTCGCGTGATTTTTCCCTCCATTTCTTAGAGAAACTGTTGTTGAGCTCAATCATTTGCTTAAAACATCTTAATGATATTTTCATTTTTTTGTTTTGTTTCAAATACTGTATATATACACTTTTTATTCCCCGTTATACTTGCTACTGTATATATACACTTTTTATTCCCCGTTATACTTACTGAGTCAGTGTATTTGATTCAGCGGTGATTTAAACCGAGGTAACTCAGTTTGTCGTAAATCAATATCAGCTGATGAGGTGTAAAAATCTGTGTCTGTTGTCGGTTAAACTCTGACTCTGACCTCGTGCCTTTGTCACAACAGCTGATAAAATATTAAGCGTTGTGCGTCAGTGTTAGTTCAGTATGATCCACTGTGTCTCTACTCACAGTTCTGCAGTTGTGTGTTTGTTGTATTTTTTCAGTTTGCACAGAGCTGTAGAGGAAGAATGATATAATCAATACTTTTCAGCCAATAAATATGCTTATTATATTCCGCCCACAATCTGATTATTATCTTTATTTAGCCTTGAAGCTCCCATTTGGATAGAAGATCTCTTCTTCCATTGATTCCTGGACAAAACAGCATCAGTCAGATATAAAACAACACGATATAAAAAAGTTAAAAAGCCTTTTATCAAACAGACAAATCGATGACTTAAGGTATTAAAACCCAAATGTGTCTTCACAGCTCAGGCAGATTTTTCCCCTCGTTCAGCTGTGACTTAGAGATTCAGTTTCATCATAGTGACTCATGACATCATCATCATCATCATCATCATCGTTATCCGTCGCCTTAAACGCCCCTGAATGCAGCAGCAGCTTCAGCTTTAGCTTCAGCTTCAGCTTTAGCTTTAGCTTCAGCTTTAGCTTCAGCTTTAGCTTTAGCTTTAGCTTCAGCTTCAGCAGCATCAGCAGCATCAACAGCAGCTTCAGCATCAGCAGCAGCAGCTTCAGCATCAGCAGCAGCAGCTTCAGCTTTAGCATCAGCATCAGCAGCAGCAGCTTCAGCATCAGCAGCAGCAGCTTCAGCTTTAGCATCAGCAGCAGCTTCAGCACCAGCAGCATCAGCATCAGCAGCTTCAGCAGCAGCACTGACCTGAAGTGAACCACAGACACAGTGATCATCAGTATCACACACTAACAATAATCCTGTCTGTTGCTGCAGAGAAGAGTCTTTTTCTTCTGTAAATAATGAAATAATCTCAGGGCTGAGATGATAATAGATCAATGATTTAACGTTTCAATTATCACATTCATCGTTTTGAGTGTTTAAATGTGAATAATATGAATGTTTTCTTTGCTCCAGGCCACAAAGAAAACATTAAAGATGTTTGAGAACATCATTATTTACAGGTTTGACAAACACTGATCAACATTTTCTGGACCAAACAACAGATTGATTCTGAAAATAACCTTTAATTTCAGCCCTAAATGATCATGTTTTTATATTTTAGTGTCATTTTAGACTCAACACGAGCAACCTTTTCAATCATTAAATCTAAAAATGACTGTTTAACAGATATTTAATGCTCTAAATGAATGGAGCTCAGTTTTGTGCAGGAGTCACAGCAGCAGTGATGTCACAGGGTCTTTAATCCATGAACGAAGCTCTTTATTAGATTCTGATTCATAATTTCACAACGTGATGCGTGAGATTATGTTAAGAGAGATAGTTTCGCCAAGTGTTTAATTTATTGTGAGTTTATCGATTTAAACGGGTCGATATCAGAGTGAAAATATCTTCATTTCATGTTTTGACTGCAGAATTCAAATAAATGACTTTATTAAATGACACCCTATACTGGTCTATATAGTTTATAGTAATTGTATTCATTTTACAGTATATAGAATAATCCAGATTAGCATGCTTTACTTTAAAAGAAATGTTTTTTTGTGGGATTTTTGTCGTTCATTTGTTTAATATCCAACTTTATTTATAAAGAACTTTAAAAACGACAACAGCTGAAACAGAGTGCTGTACATCACAGATAAATAAATAAAAACGAATAAAAAATACTGTAGAAAATATAAAAACAACACAAATAAAAAGGTCATACAATAAAACTATATAAAAAAAAGAGAATAATAATACGTAATAAGATAGATTAAGTCTGCATAGAGTACTTTGAATTGAAGTATCTTTGAATATTTACATGAATCCTTACGTTTAGAGACAATATATACAAATAACTACCTTTAAATATTGTGTCCATTGATATAAACTGTGAGGCAACAATGAGTGAGTTATAACTCAGACAATTAAAGTCTCTTTTTAAAAGGATATTGGCTAAATTGGCTTATTTTGTTAACATGCGTCAACGCACAACGTGTTTCCATGACGACTGAGCGGAAAAAGACACACGTGACGTCATGTTTACGTTAAAATGAGTCTCTAAAGTAACGCTAAACATACACAGTACACAGGTACGCTAGTTATTTGTAGCGCTGCTCTTTTCCTTTAATAAACAGACTGCTCCAGCTCAACTGTAGGCTAATGCTAACGGCGCTAACGGCGTTAACGGCGCTAACTGGTAAACAGTGCCTGGACTCTGGTGTCGCGTCACACAAACATGACGTCACGCACCTCTTTTTCCCGTCAGTCGTCATGGAAACACATCATGTGTTAAGCTACTAGCACTAAGCTAAAGCACTAGTCATTTCATCAGCTTTTTATTCTGTATTTGTGTCAGATGATGATTTCTAAACACTTTTTCAGCTCATTTTAATCCCTCACACGTGTTCTTATTATTTTCTCTCTTTAAATCACCTTCTTTCATGTAACATCTACAGAAACGCTCCTGAAATAACCTTAACTCAACCCTCAGTAGCAGCACAGCACAGCTCGTGTCCTCAGTCGCCCCCGTGTGTCCACATTTCCTCCCCCGTCAAACTAACTGGGCTAATCTCACGGCCTGATGAGCAGACGCTCACTGTAAACACAGACAGAGAGACAGACACAAACAGAGGCTGTAACAGACAGATTTAAAGTGTCCTGTGACTCAGACACAGTTAAATATCACAGCTCTTCTTCATGTGATTAAACACTGACTCTGTCAAACATCAGCTTTTCAAAGTACGACGAGGTGTCGTTAGAGTAAATGAAAGCAGAGCTGCAACGAGCAGTCGCTTTAATCTGACTTATAATTGATAGTTTGGTCCATAAAGTCAGAGAATGTTAACGTCTGTGGAACGATTTGTTATTTTCACAGATTTTTTGATGTTGTTGTTTTTATGGAGCAAAAAAATCAGAAAAATAGTTGAAAAATCAGTTTTATTGACTTGGAAAAACAACTGTTTTAACTAAATAAAAATAATCGGCACTTGTATATATTTATGTATGTATGTATGTATGTATGTGTATATATGTATGAATGTATGTATGTATGTGTATATGTA